>NC_053028.1:625675936-625966494 GCF_003073215.2 Triticum urartu
CGGTAACGAGATTGAACAAGGTATCGGGATACCGACGATCGAATCTCGGGCAAGTACAATACCGCTAGACAAAGGGAATTGTATACGGGATTGATCGAATCCTCGACATCGTGGTTCATCCGATGAGATCATCGTGGAACATGTGGGAACCAACATGGGTATCCAGATCCCGCTGTTGGTTATTGACCGGAGGACGTCTCGGTCATGTCTGCATGGTTCCCAAACCCGTAGGGTCTACACACTTAAGGTTCGATGACGCTAGGGTTATAAAGGAAGTTTGTATGTGGTTACCGAATGTTGTTCGGAGTCCCGGATGAGATCTCGGACGCCATGAGGAGTTCCGGAATGGTCCGGAGGTAAAGATTTATATATGGGAAGTCCTCTATTGGTCACCGAAAAAGTTTCGGGTTTTATCGGTAACGTACCGGGACCACCAGGAGGGTCCCGGGGGTCCACCAAGTGGGGCCACCGGCCCCGGAGGGCTGCATGGGCCAAGTGTGGGAGGGGACCAGCCCGAGGTGGGCTGGTGCGCCCCCCCCCCCCACAAGGGCCCAAGGCGCCTAAGGGGAGGAAGGGGGCAAACCCTAAGGGCAGATGGCCCTTAGGGCCCATGCCTGGTGCGCCTCCCTCTTCCCCTCCCCTTGGCCGCCCCACCAGATGGGATCTGGGCTGGCCGCCGCCCCTAGGGTGGAACCCTAGGTGGGGGCGCAGCCCCCCCTCTCCCCCTATATAGAGTGGAGGCAAAGGAGCAGCCCATAGACGAAGTTTCTTCTCTTGTTGGCGCAGCCCTACCTCTCTTTCTCCTCATATCTCGCGGTGCTTGGCGAAGCCCTGCTGGATCACCATGCTCCTCCACCACCACCACGCCGTTGTGCTGCTGCTGGATGGAGTCTTCCTCAACCTCTCCCTCTCTCCTTGCTGGATCAAGGCATGGGAGACGTCACCGGGCTGTACGTGTGTTGAACGCGGAGGTGCCGTCCGTTCGGCACTAGGATCTTCGTTGATTTGGATCACGACGAGTACGACTCCTTCAACCCTGTTCTCTTGAACGCTTCCGCTTAGCGATCTACAAGGGTATGTAGATGCACTCTCCTTCCCCTCGTTGCTGGTTTCTCTATAGATAGATCTTGGTGACACGTAGGAAAATTTTGAATTTCTGCTACGTTCCCCAACACCTGGATCCAACCCTTCGGCAGCCCAGTCCGCGAGGAAGATCCGCCCCGGCTCGTCGCCTTCCCCTTTGACCTCGCCATCGCCTTCTTTGCCCGCTCCAGAGCCGCTGTCTTCTCCTTCACGATTGTCGCCGACGAGACGCGTGTGGCGCGGTGGTGCTGGAGCGAGAGCGAGTGCAGAGGAGAGGCGTGAGGAGGAGAAGAGATAATGGGGCGCAGTGTTCGGGAGACTCCGATCCAACGCCTTATATGAGGCCGCTTCCGAGTGGCTGACAGGTAGGCCCAGATGGCTCTGTCAAATCCCGTAACGACCGCACGAGCGATACGTGGCGAAAAAGGTGGCATGGGGATCGAGGCGGCTCCACTCTATCTCGTTCGATTACTGCGGCCTCCCCCGTCCCACGCGCTTCCCAAAATTCGGATCCCACTAAATGCGTGGGCAGCAAATAACTTGTCAGACCAAAGATCTCCTCCGCACCGTCACTCGGAGCCTTACAAGTAAAGAAACTCACTCGGCGAAGAATTAAGAATGGATCAAGGCGACTGAAAAGGGAGTTGCTGTCATCACTCAGGTCCGTTGATCCGAAACAAGATATGCTCACGGCATAGAAAATGAGTCGGAGAAGTCCTCAACTCCTTCCCCACTCAAACCTCGATCCATTCGGGGGCTAATGATGAAGCTATGTACCTAGGGTAGGGTCACGGACCTGTCCTAACTGCCGTACCCAAGGACACCTCTAGAATAAATCACCTTTCAATCGACTTGGAGGTGTTCCACTCGACAGACTCGAAGACATTCGACCAAGAAGCAATTACTCGACCAAGATCCAACCACTCGACGGCCAGGAGACCTAAAGTCACTCCGCACGCTAACGGTCGGTCATTAAGTAGCTTTTATGGTCATCATAGCACTTTATTACTAGCGTTATCAGTAACGCCCTACCTTAATGTACATTGAAACCTTCGTAACGTGGGCTGGCTGGGGTCCTGGCGCACTCTATATAAGCCACCCCCTCCTCCGAGACAAGGGTTCGCACCTCTGTAACTCATACACACATAATCCAGTCGACCGCCTCCGGGCTCCAAGACGTAGGGCTTTTACTTCTTCCGAGAAGGGCCTGAACTCGTAAACCTTGCGTCCTTACAACCTCTCCATAGCTAAGACCTCGCCTCTCCATACTTACCCCCCTACATTACTGTCAGACTTAGAACCACGACACCAGCCACCTGTGTGCAAAGCACGTCAGTAGAACCAGTCTCGCGTAAGCGTACGCGTAATGTCGGTCCAGGCTGCTTCATCCAACAATACCGCCGAACCAAAGTGTGACATGGTGGTAACCAGTATGACTTGTATCGTCCACAACTCACTTGTGTTCTACTCGTGCATATAACATCTACGCATAAACCAGGCTCGGATGCCACTGTTGGGAAACGTAGTAATTTCAAAAAAAATCCTACGCACACACAGGATCATGGTGATGCATAGCAACGAGGCAGGAGAGTGTGTCCACGTACCCTCGTAGACTGAAAGCGGAAGCGTTAGCATAACGCGGTTGATGTAGTCGTATGTATTCATGATCCAACCGATCCAAGTACCGAACGCACGGCACCTCCGAGTTCAGCACACGTTCATCTCGATGACGTCCCACGAACTCCGATCCAGCAGATCTTCACGGGAGAGTTTCGTCAGCACGACGGCGTGATGATGGTGATGATGATGATTGCTACCTCTTGAGCACTGCGTTGGTTTTCCCCGAAGAGGAAGAGATGATGCAGCAAAGTAGCATAAGTATTTCCCTCAGTTTTTGAGAACCAAGGTATCAATCCAGTAGGAGGCTACGTGCCAGTCCCTCGTACCTGCACAAAACAAATAAATCCTCGCAACCAACGCGATAAGGGGTTGTCAATCCCTACACGACCACTTATGAGAGTGAGATCTGATAGATATGATAAGATAATATTTTTTGGTATTTTTGTGATAAAGATGCAAAGTAAAATAAAAGCAAAGTAAAAGCAAAGGAAATAACTAAGTATTGGGAGATTAATATGATGAAGATAGACCCGGGGGCCATAGATTTCACTAGTGGCTTCTCTCGAGAGCATAAGTATTCTACGGTGGGTGAACAAATTACTGTTGAGCAATTGACGAAATTTAGCATAGTTATGAGAATATCTAGGTATGATCATGTATATAGGCATCATGTCCGAGACAAGTAGACCGACTCCTGCCTGCATCTACTACTATTACTCCACTCATCGACCGCTATCCAGCATGCATCTAGAGTATTAAGTTAATGAAAACAGAGTAACGCCTTAAGCAAGATGACATGATGTAGAGGGATAAACTCATGCAATATGATGAAAACCCCATCTTGTTATCCTTGATGGCAACAATACAATACGTGCCTTGCTGCCCCTACTGTCACTGGGAAAGGACACCGCAAGATTGAACCCAAAGCTAAGCACTTCTCCCATGGCAAGAAAGATCAATCTAGTAGGCCAAACCAAACTGATAATTCAAAGAGACTTGCAAAGATAACCAATCATACATAAAAAAATTCAAAGAAGATTCAAATATTGTTCATAGATAGACTTGATCATAAACCCACAATTCATCGGTCTCAACAAACAGACCGCAAGAAGAAGATTACATCGAATAGTTCTCCACAAGAGAGGGGGAGAACATTGTATTGAGATCCAAAAAGAGAGAAGAAGCCATCTAGCTACTAACTATGGACCCGTAGGTCTGAGGTGAACTACTCACACTTCATCGGAGGTGCTATGGTGTTGATGTAGAAGCCCCCGTGATGGATGCCCCCTCCGGCGGAGCTCCGGAACAGGCCCCAAGATGGGATCTCATGGATACAGAAAGTTACGGCGGTGGAATTAGGGTTTTGGCTCCGTATCTGATCGTTTGGGGGTACGTAGGTATATATAGGATGAAGAAGTACGTCGGTGGAGCAACAGGGGGCCCACGAGGGTGGAGAGCGCGCCTGGGGGGTAGGCGCGCCCCCTACCTCGTGGCCTCCTCTTTTGTGTCTTGACGTAGGGTCCAAGTCTCCTAGATCATGTTCGTTGAGAAAATCACGTTTCCGAAGGTTTCATTCCATTTGGACTCCGTTTGATATTCCTTTTGTTCGAAACCCTAAAATAGGCAAAAAACTGCAATTCTAGGTTGGACCTTCGGTTAATAGGTTAGTCCCAAAAATAATATAAAAGTGGATAATAAAGCCCAGTAATGTCCAAAACAGTAGATAATATAGCATGGAGCAATAAAAAATTATAGATACGTTGGAGACGTTTCAAGCATCCCCAAGCTTAATTCCTGCTCGTCGTCGAGTAGGTAAATGATAAAAACAGAATTTTTGATGCGGAGTGCTACTTGGCATAATTTTAGTGTAATTCTTCTTAATTGTGGTATGAATATTCAGATCCAAAAGATTCAAGACAAAAGTTTAATATTGATATAAAAATAATGATACTTCAAGCTTTCTAGCAAATCAATCATGTCTTCTCAAAATAGCATGGCCAAAGAAAGTTATCCCTACAAAATCATATAGTCTGGCTATGCTCCATCTTCACCACACAAAATATTTAAATCATGCACAACCCCGATGACAAGCCAAGCAATTGTTTCATACTTTTGGTGTTCTCAAACTTTTTCAATCTTCATGCAATACATGAGCGTGAGCCATGGATATAGCACTATAAGTGGAATAGAATGGTGGTTGTGGAGAAGACAAAAAGGGAGAACATAGTCTCACATCAACTAGGCGTATCAACGGGCTATGGAGATGCCCATCAATAGATATCAATGTGAGTGAGTAGGGATTGCCATGCAACGGGTGCACTAGAGCTATAAGTATATGAAAGCTCAACAAAAGAAACTAAGTGGGTGTGCATCCAACTTGCTTGCTCATGAAGACCTAGGGCAATTTGAGGAAGCCCATCATTGGAATATACAAGCCAAGTTCTATAGTGAAAAATTCCCACTAGTATATGAAAGTGATAACATAGGAGACTCTCTATCGTGAATATCATGGTGCTACTTTGAAGCACAAGTGTGGTAAAAGGATAGTAACATTGTCCCTTCTCTCTTTTTCTCTCACTTTTTTCCTTTTTTTATTTAGGCCTTTTCTCTTTTTTTATGGCCTCTTTTCTTTCTTTTTCCTTTTTTTCGTCCGGAGTCTCATCCCGACTTGTGGGGGAATCATAGTCTCCATCACCCTTTCCTCACTGGGACAATGCTCTAATAATGATGATCATCACACTTTTATTTTTCTTACCACTCAACAATTACAAATCGATACTTAGAACAAAATATGACTCTATATGAATGCCTCCGGCGGTGTACCGGGATGTGCAATGAATCAAGAGTGACACGTATGGAAGAATTATGAATGGTGGCTTTGCCCCAAATACGATGTCAACTACATGATCATGCTAAGCAATATGACAATGATGGAGTGTGTCATAATAAACGGAACAGTGGAAAGTTGCATGGCAATATATCTCGAAATGGCTATGGAAATGCCATAATAGGTAGGTATGGTGGCTATTTTGAGGAGGGTATATGGTGGGTGTATGATACCGGCGAAAGGTGCGCGGTATTAGAGAGTCTAGCAAAGGTGGAAGGGTGAGAAAAGTGCGTATAATCCATGGACTCAACATTAGTCATAAAGAACTCATATACTTATTGCAAAAATATACAAGTTATCAAAGCAAAGTATTACGCGCATGCTCCTAGGGGGATAGATTGGTAGGAAAAGACCATCGCTCGTCCCCGACCGCCACTCATAAGGAAGACAATCAAAAAATAAAGCATGCTCCGACTTCAGCACATAACGGTTCACCATACGTGCATGCTACGGGAATCACAAACTTTAACACAAGTATTTCTCAAATTCACAACTACTCAACTAGTATAACTCTAATATCACCATCTTCATATCTCAAAACAATTATCAAGCATCAAACTTCTCATAGCATTCAACACACTCATAAGGAAGTTCTTTTACTATTCTTGAATTCCAAGCATATTAGGATTATTTAAGCAAATTACCATGCTATTTAAGACTCTCAAAATAATCTAAGTGAAGCATGAGAGACCAATAGTTTCTATAAAACAAATCCACCACCGTGCTCTAAAAGATATAAGTGAAGTACTAGAGCAAAACTATATAACTCAAATGATATAAGCGAAGCACATAGAGTATTCTAACAAATTCCAAATCATGTATGGCTCTCTCAAAAGGTGTGTACAAAAAGTATGATTGTGGTACTAAAAAGTAAAGACTCAAATCATACAAGACGCTCCAAGCAAAACACATATCATGTGGCGAAAAAATATAGCTCCAAGTAAAGCTACCGATAGAAGTAGACGAAAGAGGGGATGCCTTCTGGGGCATCCCCAAGATTTGGCTTTTAGGTGTCCTTAGATTATCTTGGGGGTGCCATGGGCATCCCCAAGCTTAGGCTCTTGACACTCCTTGTTCCATAATCCATCAAATCTTTACCCAAAACTTGAAAACTTCACAACACAAAACTCAAAGTAGAAAATCTCGTGAGCTCCGTTAGCGAAAGAAAACAAAAGACAACTTCAAGGTACTGTAATGAACTCATTCTTTATTTATATTGATGTTAAACCTACTGTATTCTAACTTCTCTATGGTTTATAAACTATTTTACTAGCCATAGATTCATCAAAATAAGCAAACAACACACGAAAACAGAATCTGTCAAAAACAGAATAGTCTGTAGTAATCTGTAGCTAGCGCAAGATCTGGAACCCCAAAAATTCTTAAATAACTTTCTGGACATGAGGAATTTATCTATTAATCATCTGCAAAAATAATTAACTAAATATCACTTTCCAAATAAAAATGGAAGTTGTTCTCATGAGCGCTAAAGTTTCTGTTTTTTACAGCAAGTGTAACAAGACTTTCCCCAAGTCTTCCCAACGGTTCTACTTGGCACAAACACTAATTAAACACAAAAAACACAACCAAAACAGAGGCTAGATAAATTATTGATTACTAAACAGGAGCAAAAATCAAGGAATAAAAATAAAATTGGGTTGCCTCCCAACAAGCGCCCCTAGCTAGGCATAACAAGCAAGGATAGATCTAGGTATTGCCATCTTTGGTAGGCAATACATAAGTGGCTCTCATAATAGATTCATAAGGTAATTTAATTTTCTTTCTAGGAAAGTGTTCCATGCCTTTCCTTAATGGAAATTGGAATCTAATATTTCCTTCCTTCATATCAATAATTGCACCAATCGTTCTAAGGAAAGGTCTACCAAGAATAATCGGACATGAAGGATTGCAATCTATGTCAAGAACAATAAAATCTACGGGGACATAATTCCTATTTGCAACAATAAGAACATCATTAATTATTCCCATAGGTTTCTTAATAGTGGAATCCGCAAGGTGCAATTTTAGAGAGCAATCATCAAAATCACGGAAACCTAACAAATCACACAAAGTTATTGGAATCGTGGAAACACTAGCACCCAAATCACATAAAGCATAGCATTCAGATCTTTAATTTTAATTTTAATAGTTGTTTCCCACTCATCATAGAGTTTTCTAGGGATAGAAACTTCCAATTCAAGTTTTTCCTCATAAGATTGCATCAAGGCATCAACGATATGTTTAGTAAACGCTTTACTTTGACTATAAGCGTGATGAGAATTTAGAACGGATTGCAACAAGGAAATACAAACAATCAAAGAGCAATTTTCATAGTTAAATTCCTTGAAATCCATAATAGTGGGTTTAGCAACATCTAGGGTTTTAATTTCTTCAATCCCACTTTTATCAATTTTAGCATCAAGATCAAAAAATTCTGAATTCTTGGAACGCCTTCTAGGTAATGGTGGATCATATTCAGTCCCATCATTATCAATATTCATATTGCAAAACAAAGATTTAATAGGGGACACATCAATAACTTTTAGATCTTCATCTTTATTTTCATAGGAACTAGAAGAACACGCTCTTATAAAGGCATCTTTCTTAGCACGCATCCTAGCGGTTCTTTCTTTGCACTCATCAATGGAAATTCTCATGGATTTGAGAGACTCATTGATATCATGCTTAGGTGGAATAGATCTAAGTTTCAAAGAATCAACATCAAGAGAAATTCTATCAACGTTCCTAGCCAACTCATCAATCTTAAGTAATTTTTCTTCAATCAAAGCATTGAAATTCTTTTGCGAAGTAATAAATTCTTTAATATTAGATTCAAAATTAGAGGTCATCTTATTATAATTTCCATAAGAATTGTTGTAGGAATTACCATAATTATTAGAGGGATTACTAGGATAAGGAATAGGATTAAAATTTCCTCTATACGCGTTGTTACCAAAATTGTTCCTACCAACAAAATTCACATCCATAAACTCATTATTATTCTCAATCAAAGTAGACAAGGGCATATCATTAGGATCAGAAGAAACACTCTTACTAGCAAATAATTTCACAAGTTCATCCATCTTTCCACTCAAAACATTAATTTCTTCTATCACATGCACCTTTTTATTAGTAGATCTTTCAGTATGCCATTGAGAATAATTAACCATAATATTATCTAGGAGTTTAGTAGCTTCTGCTAAAGTAATTTCCATAAAAGTGCCTCCCACGGCCGAATCTAAAAGATTTCTAGAAGAAAAATTCAATCCGGCATAAAATTTTTGTATAATCATCCACAAATTTAAACCATGAGTAGGGCAATTACGTATCATTAGTGAAAGTGCTGGTGATCGACTAGAGGGGGGTGAATAGGCGATTTTTATGAAAGTATTCAAAACATGGAAGTTTCGAAGACAAACGATAGAAATAAACCTATTACCAGGCAGCGGAAGGTAGACTACACTAAGCAAGCCATAGTCAAGTATTCAATGAAATGAAAGCACAAAGACTAATAGAAGCTAGGCAGTATAGATCAGGATGGAAGATAGTATGAAGCCAATCAGAACAAGCAGTCACACAGTGAAGAAAAATCGATAATGCAAACAGGCAATGACTTCACAAGGACCAATCTACAAATAAAGAGATGGGAAGGATAGAACCAGTGGCTCGTTGAAGACAATGATTTCTTGGACCAGTTCCAGTTGCTGTGACAACTGTACGTCTGGTTAGGAAGGCTGAGATTCAACTCAGCAGACCGCGTCTTCACCTTATTCCCCTTGAGCTAAGGACACCCAGTCCTCGCCCAATTACTCTGGTAAGTCTTCAAGGTAGACTTCCAAACCTTCACAGACTTCGTTCATCGGCGATCCACAATGACTCTTGGATGCTCAGAATGCGGCGCCTAACCGACTGGAGGATTCACAGTCCTCAAGTGTAATAAGTCTTCAGATCACACAGATAGGAAGACTTCAGTGATTCCTAACACTCTTCGGCTCCGGGTGTTTAGGGCTTTGTCCTCGCAAGGATTTCTCTCTCAAAGGCTTCGAGGTGGGTTGCTCTCAAACGACAAAAGGCGTGCACTAACTCTGAGCAGCCAACCAATTTATGGTGTAGGGGATGGGCTATTTATAGACACTAGGCAACCCGGCCTGATTTGTCCGAAATGACCCTGGGTCACTAAGGAACTGACACGTGTTCCAACGGTCAGATTTCAAATACACACGGCAACTTTACTTGAGCTACAAGCAAAGCTGACTTATCCAGCTCTGGATAAGATTTGCTCTCATTGTCTTCGCTCGAAGACATAGGATTTTGGTTAAGCATCACTTCAGTCATTCTGACTGGTTCACTTGGACCCCACTTAATAGTACGGTGGTTCCTATGACTCAACAAAGAAGAAAAAGAATGACGAAACAACTAAGTCTTCGCGCTCCATAGTCTTCACGCGATGTCTTCTCTTGTCATAGTCTTCAATGTGAATGTCTTCACATACCACCTTTGACTTCAATGTCTTCATACATTTTTAGGGGTCATCTCCGGTAGGAAAACCGAATCAATGAGGGACTTCTACTTGTGTTATCCTGCAATTCTCACAAACATATTAGTCCCTCAACCAGGTTTGTCGTCAATACTCCAAAACCAACTTGGGGTGGCACTAGATGCACTTACAATCTCCCCCTTTTTGGTGATTGATGACAAACTGGTTGAAGTTTTCAACGGGGATAGAAATATATGTGAAATTGTAAAGGATTTAAGTATTGTATTCGTAAGTAGCAGAAAGGCTCCCCCTGAAGATGTGCATATAAGTATTTTGCTTTTGAATGCAAATGCACATGGCAGGTTGTACTTGCGGAGCTCCTCTTCTACTTATGAAGACAATTCATCATGCATGAAATGATATGATGAAGATAATGACATGCATAATGAAAAATGGACGTCTGCAAAATGACTTCGTGCGGAATTTATCGTCGTACATGTGTAATTTATCATCGCATCACATAGTGTCGAAAAAGGTAGCAGACGACCATCAAGTTTAAGTGTTACAACTCAAAACGAACCAAATGTTTCAAAAGCGAGAGTTGTAAGCACTTGGCAAAAGTAGCAAAAAGTAAAGCAACCACCCATATGGACCCGCTTGAAGACTATCAACTCATATGCTTCTCCCCCTTTTGTCAGTAATGACCAAAAAGGTTTGAAGACATAGAGCTTCTACTCGTTCCCATGAGGTGCAGGCGAAGCAGCAGGGTCATTGTTGAGGTCCAGTGGAGGTGGTGAAGTGGCATCATCTTGATCATCGATAACTCTAGCATTCACTATTGCAGCTGAGGAAGAATAGTCAGAGTCTTCAAGGGAGGGAGTCCGACGCAAGTGAGCATTCCTTGGAGGAGTGGAGTCAAACTTGAATCTTTCTGTGAAGCCATTGTCTTGAAGATCTTCTTCAGCAGTGAGCAAAGTCAAACTCTTCCAAGACCTCTGACAGGTTTCATGTGTGACAAAGGCATTCTTGGTGGCAAGATTGCGAATGCGATTGACGTCCACCAAGAGGCTTTGCATCTGACGCTTAAGCCAGTCATGATGCTTATCCTGTTTCTGATGTAGCGCGACGAGAAGCTCTCGATCATTGAGAACACGAGATCGCTTCCGAGGCCTTTGGGCAATGGTGCTTCCAGTGGCGTCAGTTTGGGAGCGAGGGGCACGTGTGTTACCAGCCAAGGGATAAACACGAGAGACTGCCTGAACTCCTTCAATGGGCTGGGTGAAGCTTTGACGATCAACGTTGTGAAGATAGATTGGATCCTTAGCAGGCTCTGGGTAAATAGCTTCAACAGACAGATCAACCTCTGGCAAGAATACAAGATGATTGCGTGCAGACGGCTGATAGTTGAAGGTAGAGTGAAGCTTGATAAGGCGCATTACCCATGGAGCATAGAACTTCAGACCAAAAATGTCGGAGCCAGATGCAGCCAACTGCCTGATGAAGAAGTCTTGAGCATTGAAGCTTATGCCATTGAACATATAGAAAACCAAAGTCCTCATTGCTCCTTCAAGCTTCGCTGTACATGAATGTCCTTTGACAGGCCATAGAGTTTTTCTGATGATATGGTAAATGGTGCGGGGCAGATACTCTAGGTCTTCAACAAAGAATTCGGTTGGGTATTCAGCGTCGTGAGGCAAAGGATTCATCATGCTCAGCATTTGGCTCATGTTGGGTTCTGGCTTCTGGAAAATGCTCTCCAAAGCATTCTAGTGTTGTCGACAACCTGGTTCATAGTATTCACCAGGAGTGGGCAGGGCTATGAGCTCAATGATGTCTTGAGCTTTAGCTTCATGATGAACATCTCCTGTCATCCACTCAAGGATCCAAGTCTTTGGATCCCTGTTGTATCCATGAATGTGGAGGGTAGCATAGAATTGAAGCAGAAGTTCTTCATTCCAGTGTTCCTTGGCAGTCACAAAATTAAGCAGACCCACATCACGGAAGCAGTCAAGGGATTCTTCAAGGCATGGCAGTCCAGCAATGGCTTCACAATCAAGATGCATGTGAGGGAAGATGCGTCCCTGATTGTACAAGATGCATGAATAATAGCTTCGCTGCTGATAACTCCAGAATCGGTCCGAAGAGATTCTTGGCCTTGTGTAGGGGTTCTTGGCACTGTTGAAGAATGTGTTGTGTGCCTTGAATCCATTCAGATTAAATGATCCTGGTGAAGTTGCAGTACCTGGAAACCGTGGTAGCCTTGGCTTTGGCTTCTGGACCTGAGGCATGTGCTCCACATGATAGGCAAACTGAGGTCCGGGAGCAGGCGGAGGAACCAGGATTGGCCAGCGGACGGTAACAAGCTGTCCACGATCATATGCTTGCTCGATGGTGTGTGGCCTTGGAGAAGGTACATGAGCAGAGGCATTGGCTTCAGGCAGCGGATTTGCTTCGAGTGCTGCATTGGCTTCAGGTGCATTCACTTCTGGCACCACATTAGCTTCAGGCGCCACATTAGCTTCAGCCATGACAACGTCATTGGCTTCAGTGTTGATGTTGGTGGCTGCCTCAGTATTGGTAACCTCCACTTCAGGAGCTGGAGGGTCGGACACGTTCTCCTCGAGAACAACTTCAGGGTTGGACGGGGGTGTACCAAAACGTTCTTCTTCTCTTGGTTCTTCTTCATGGTCATCGGCTGATGCAGCCGGAATATCTTCAGCCGTTTTGGCTTCAGATTCAGGAATGTTCACAGTAGGAGAGGCTTCAGGAAATACTTCACGTGAAACGGATTGGCGCTCTTCTCCTTTTGGAACACTTGACAATGTGACCTATGGCCTTGGTCCTTTGCGAAGCCTACGAAATGCTGGCGACGCCTGTGGATATGGAGTTGGTTGGGCCTCAAAGTCTTCACTGTCAATAACTGGAGTGGTGACCTGTGGTGGGGGAGTGTCTGGTGTTTCTTCAACATGAGGGGATTCTTGAGGGTGATCAGCCCATGAGTCATCTTGAGCAATTGGCGTCAATGGACGACCAATGCTAATGAGTTCGTTGTTCGTGAGAACAGGCGATGATACCAAATTGTGCTCGATCTGAGGAAGGACTTCATCATCTTCAACATTGTCGTGAGGACCAATGTCTTCAGCTGTGGTGGGGTCAACAGCTGGATTCTCTTCAGATTCAGGAGCCTCTGTGGAAGCAGGCTCATGAACTACCAGACGACGTTCACGATGTTCAGACGCAGGACGAGCAACAGAAATTGGCTCGACAAGAAGGGGCTCTGTGGAAGCAGCCCAGTCTCTCTTCTTTGTTTTTCTTTTCTTGGTTGGGGGAGCATCATCAGTGGTGGCTTTGGTCTTGCGCTTTCTGGCTTCGGCTTCAGCTGCTCTAGTCTTCTTTAATTCTGAAGCCACTGTGGGGACCTTAGGCTTCGAGCCTGTCATACTGGCTGGGAAGAAAATGCGAGGTTTTTCCTGCCTTGATGCTTCTGGTTCTGCCACAGCTGGCTTCTTCTTCTTCTTGGCAGCCATTCTGGGGTCGATGCCTGGTCTCCCCAAAGCCTTGCGCTTTTCAGCTTCATTGTAGCCTTGAACACATTTGGCAGCAAGATTCTTCACGCGCTCACAAGAACCTTTTGCTTCTTCTCGTTTCTTGTGAAATGCCTCCTTGAGCTCATGCATCATGACCTTGAAGTTTTGAATGTCTTCAACATTGAGCTTGCCCATGTGCCTCTTGAACTGAGCCTTTTCATAATCGATCTTAGAGCCAGCTCAGGAGCAATGGCTCCGTGGAAGGAGACGCTGAGGCCAATTGGAAGCTGAAGATCATCAAAACTGACATCTGGGCTGTCAAACCACTCATCAATAAACTTGTATAAGATTTACACATCAAACAGGGGAAGATCATTGAAGATTTCCGCCTCTTGCTTGCTCTTTATCAACTGCTCAAGAGCATCATCGCCAAGATCGTCATCGCTAGACAGATCAATGGTGTCATTCTCGTTTCTCAAAACAGCAGCTGGAGTCAGTGCTTGACTAGTGGGTTGCATGGGCTTTTTCATCTTGTCAGACTTGGAGATGCGTGAGAGATCTTCAAACTGCACACTGACTTCAGGAGGTGCAGTGGCCAGAGGCTTCGCCCGTGAGACCTTTGGTGCAGAAGAGGGCTTTGAAGCCTTTGGTTTCTGTTGCTTCACAGGCTTCGGAGGTGCAGGCGCTTCATCAGAATCAGAGTCATCTGTAGAGTGGTCCACGGCTGCCCCTTGAACCTGAATGTGAGTGATGAGACCTTCTAAGTTGTAGAAGGGCCCAATAAGATTGGGTTCAGCTTCGCGTGTGCCATCAGCTCGTGGTGCAGAGGGGTCTGGGTTGAAGTCTAATCCCAAAGACTTCTTGTTTTCCTTGGTCGAGTTCTTTGCAGCCTGATAGTTGCGCTTGAACAGATTATCTTCACGACACCATAACAGAGAGGATGGGTCGGCATTAGCAGGATGAGGTCCATGAATCATGCAGGGGTAGAAGCCTTGAGCAATAGCTTCGGACTTTGACTTGGGCTGAAGACCTTTGTAAATTATATCTCCCCAGGGGCCCTTTAAGGCATTCTTCTCAGCATACTCCTTGGTGACGAATCTTTACTTGAACCATTCCTCTGCCCAATGTCTTCGAATCCATTGGATTCAGTTCTTGCGTTCTCCATAGGTTTCTTCTGGATCTGACTTGTATAACTCATAGAGATCCGGTGGCAGGTCCTTAGCAGTGTTTCCACGGCGTTGTCTGCCGCCCTTCCTGACTGATTTTTGAGTTGTCATGAAGTTTAGACTGAAAGGCTTCAACACTGTCGAAGTCTTCCGTCTACTGGTCAGACATGAACTAACTTCAGGAGAATTTATGTGACGTCATAAGAACTCTCTAAATGAATGCAAACTATGAGAACCAAGGGATTCTCCCACGGACATGTACCTATGACAGCATTAGAGATGTGAGGGAAGGTGAAGAGGTCATATGCATTCTCAGAAGATTTTGAAGATAAATCAGTTTAGAAGACATTGACCTCATAGTGCGAAGACATTCACTCATATGTAGAGAGTTGGTTCCAGATTTGTACGAATCCATGAATAAGTACAGGTGAGGAATCTAACTACTTTGTGAAGCATAAGTGAACATACTAGGCATGCTATGAGATGCAGAATGAGATAGATCCAACTTATAGGAACAGAAACCACTTGTGGTTGAAAATGGATGAATCTATCGGATCAAAAAGACTGAAAAAGGGTTTTATTTACCACACGAGGAACTGCTAGACGGAGTGGGATAGGAGGCCGAGCAGTTCGATCTTCCGTGCCCTAACTTGGCGACGGAGGACACCTACGGCGACGGCGGAGAAGACGATGTCCGCGGCCAGCGTGAGGACGGCGTCGGTGAGGTCGCGGCAGCTAAGCGCTTCGTTGACGGCGTCGTCGAGGGCTAGCAGTGGCTCTAGGGTTTGTGCGAGAGTGGAAGAAGAGATAATGACTGGGGTGAGGCGTGTACTTATAGGGATAGGGACGGCATAGTGTTATTACACAGGTGCCCCTGGCGGTTCACATCTGAAGGACACGTGGCGATCATGCAACACATTGGAGGTTGTTCCACGTTCCCACGCACGCCTGGATTGTCGGGTGGTCATTCCTACTTCTCCGGGTTTTAGGTAAAAAGGATTGAGCATTGAAAACATATTAATGTTTGTCTCTGTGTCTTCTGCTGACAAGGACGCAGAGAAGACATTTTGACAGTTTCAATAGAATGCATATGATTTGGATAGATAGACTTAAGACGGGAGCATAGAAAGGTCAGGGTCTGATCACATTCACTTAGTTCAAAAGATTCAACTAGAAGACATAGCTATAAGTGAATGATGTATAGGACATAAATCAAATCAGTACATTGAAGATAAACATGAAGCCATGTTAATAATGAAGACAAAAAAATGCGAAGACTTTGCAAATGTAACGCCAACAGAAAGTATTCCAAACAAAAGTTTGGTGGTGGCGTTACCCACCGTATAGGAAATATTAGACCCAGACACGGCGGACAATTATCGTGGCGCTCCGAAGTCAAATTCCGCGTTAATGTATTCACACTTAGAGTGTAAGTCTTCATTTGTTGAAGATATACATTGCTTCGTGTGTTTGCACATCTAAGTCATCAACATGCATAAGTGTTAGGATGTGTGCATGATCACAGGACATTTGAGGATTCCAAGATATTTAGCTCACACCGCAACTTGCAAAACCTTTTCTCATCCAACGGATTTGTGAAGATATCTGCCAGTTGCTCTTCAGTGCTGACGTGAATGATATCAATATCTTCCTTCATGATATGATCTATGAGAAAGTGATGACGGATCTGAATGTGCTTTGTCTTCGAGTGCTGAACTGGGTTGTTGGCGATCTTGATGGCGCTTTCATTGTCGCAGTAGAGTGGCACTTGCTTCAGATGAATTCCATAGTATTTGAGTGTTTGCTTCATCCATAGAAGCTGAGCGCAGCAAGATCCGGCAGCAATGTATTCAGATTCAGCAGTGGAGAGAGATACACAGGTCTGCTTCTTTGAATACCAACACACAAGTGATCATCCCAGAAAGTGACATGTGCCTGATGTAGACTTGCGATCCACCTTGTCACCAGCATAATCAGCATCCGAGAATCCAACTAGATCAAACTCTGAGCCCTTTGGATACCATAATCCTAGTGTTGGGGTGTGAGCCAAATATCGAAGAATTCGCTTCATAGCTAAGTGATGTGATTCCTTTGGTGCCGCTTGGAATTGGGCACACATGCAAGCACTAAGCATGATATCTGGCCTAGATGCACATAAATAAAGTAAAGAACCAATCATGGAGCGGTATACCTTTTGATCAAACTCTTTACCATTGGCGTCAGAATCTAGATGACTCTTGGTAGGCATTGGCATCGTGTAACCTTTGCAGTCTTGCATTCCAAACTTCTTCAGGCAATCCTTGAGGTATTTCTCTTGAGATATGAAGATGTCGTTGCGTTGTTGTCATATTTGAAGACCAAGGAAGAACTTCAGCTCACCCATCATGGACATCTGATATTGCTCTTGCATCATGTATCCAAACTCATCACTGTATCTGATTAGTGCGGCCGAAGATAATGTCATCCACATATATTTGGCACACAAACAGTTCACCATCATATGTCTTCGTGAAGAGCATGGGATCCAGGGAACCAGGTTTGAAGCCTTTGCTCTTCAGGAAGTCCTTGAGTGTGTCATACCAAGCACGAGGGGCTTGGTTGAGGCCATACAGTGCCTTGTTGAGCTTGTAAACCATGTCAGGATGTTTTGGATCTTCAAAGCCAGGCGGTTGTGCAACATACATTTCTTCTTCAATCTTGCCATTGAGAAAGGCACTCTTCACATCCATTTGATACAGAAGAATGTTATGATGATTTTGCATAGACCAGCAGCATGCGTATAGCTTCAAGCCTAGCCACAGGAGCAAATGTTTCATCAAAGTTAATTCCTTCAACTTGAGTGTATCCTTGAGCAATGAGACGAGCCTTGTTTCTGACAACTTGACCATGCTCATCTTGTTTGTTGCAATATATCCATTTAGTGCCTATGATATTGTGCTTACGAGGATCAGGACGCTTGACCAGTTCCCATACATTATTCAGCTCAAACTGTTGAAGCTCTTCTTGCAAAGCTTGAATCCATTCAGGTTCCATGAAGGCTTCATCAACTTTCTTGGGTTCAGATATTGAGACGAATGCGAAGTGCCCACAGAAATTTGCTAGTTGTGTTGCCCTTGAACGAGTGAGTGGACCAGGTGCATTGATGCTATCAATTATTTTCTCAATCTGTACTTCATTTTCAACACGAGGATGAACATGACGAAGATTTTGCTCTTGCTGATCATTGCCATCGTTAGAAGGATTGTCTTCAGGCTGAGTATTGTCTTCAGGTTGATCAGGTGCAGAGATGATGAGTTCCTCTTCGGGCTATGCTTCAGACAATATGATTTCTCCAGTTCCCATAAGCTTGATGGATTCACTGGATGGAACTTCATCTAGCACATTCGGCAGGTGCTCTCTTTGCGAGCCGTTAGTCTCATCGAACCGCACATCCACAGTTTCAACCACTTTATAGTGAAAGAGGTTGAAGACTCTATAGGAGTGTGAATCCTTTACGTAACCAAGCATAAAACCTTCATGTGAGGAGCTCATAGGATGTTTTGTTCAGAAGCTTGTGAAGATAAACACGGTTGATGACATGGCATGCAGTATCAATGGCTTCAGGCCAGAACTTTCTTGGAGTCTTGTATTCATCGAGCATCGTCCGGGCCATCTCAATGAGTGTTCTGTTCTTGCGGTCCACGATGCCATTCTACTGCAGCGTGTACGGAGCTGAGAACTCATGAGTGATGCCCAAAGTATCAAGATAAGTGTCGAGGCCGGTGTTCTTGAATTCAGTGCCATTGTCACTTCTGATGTGCTTGATCTTAACGCCATAGTTGTTCATGGCTCGATTGGCGAAGCGTCTGAAGACATCCTGCACTTCAGTCTTGTAGAGGATTATATGCACCCATGTATATCTTGAATAATCATCAACAATGACGAAACCATAGAGACAAGCAGTAGTAGTAAGAGTTGAGTAGTGAGTGGGACCGAAGAGGTCCATGTGTAGCAGTTCCAAGGGTTGATTCGTTGCCATGATTGTCTTCGAGGGATGCCTGGCCCTCGTCATCTTTCCAGCTTCGCAGGCACCGCATAAGTGATCCTTCTTGAACTTGACGCCCTCGATGCCTATGATATGCTTCTTCTTTGCAAGAGTGCGCAAATTCCTCATGCTAGCATGCCCTAGCCTCCGATGCCAGAGCCAGCATTCTGAAGCTTTTGCAAGAAGACATACGGCAAGCTGTGATCCTGCTGAGAAATCTACCATGTACAAATCATCTTTCCGATACCCTTCAAATACTAGAGACTTGTCACATTCCATTAGAACAAGGCAACGATATTTTCCAAACATCACAATCATGTTTAAATTGCAAAGCATTGAGACAGACATTAAGTTGAAACCAAGGGATTCAACAAGCATCACTTTATCCATGTGATGATCCCTTGAGATTGCAACTCTACCTAGACCCAATACCTTGCTTTTACCAATATCAGCAAATGTGATGTGACTCTTGTCAGATGGATGTAAGGTTGAGTCCATGAGAAGACTTCGCTTGCCAGTCATGTGATTAGTACATCCACTGTCAATAATCCATTCTGAAGCAGCTGGTGTCATACCCTACAGTGCAGTTAGGGGGATAGGCTTCACGAAGAGAATTGTGAAGCATAAACATTTGACGAGCAAGTGGATTATGAAAGCTTAGATCGAGGTTAGGACTGATAGGGCAAGTAGCAAGCGACTCAGGAACAAAATACATAATAAGACCATTTGGGCATTTGATCTTGCGCCCTACAAGATGTTTAAGGTCCCCAGCAATAGCTTCAGACGCATTTGATTTTCGGCTGGAGACCCTTCCCTACAAAAGAGAGTTAAGCTTTCTTAGCCACCCACATCTTCAAGGGTGGCTTCGAAGCAATGAGTCTAAGTGCAGCATCTGAGAACTTTGGCTTTGGAGCCCTAGCAAATAGTCTTGCAGGTGGACAATAGTACTCATAAGAATAAGCAGAGTAGTTCTTGGTCTTATGAACATGGCGGTTTGATGAAACGCACTCATATTCATAGGCCTGGGTATGGTTTCCCTGCTAAACATTTGCGTTAGTGCGACTCAGGTGAGTCCTCTGTCTGTATGAAGCCTTTGGACCATATGAAGCCCGTGGTCTGGGGTTTGTCTTCTTCACTTGTGGTGTCATGACGACATACACAGGAAGATTTTCCAGACACTTTTTCGGCACCCAGACTTTCTTCATAGGTGGGCCATACCTGCAGTTAGTACCAATATACCTGGCAAACACTTCACCATTCTGATTCTTAAACAGTTTATAGTTTGCATCAAAGGATTCATCAATAACAATGGGATTAGCACAAGTGAAGCCATATAGGGTGGATGGATCCACTAAAGGTTCCTTTGCAGCAACCCATGTAGTTTTGGGGTATTGCTCAGGTTTCCAGTAAGCGCCATCAGCATTCATTTTCCTTTCGAACCCAACACCCTCTTTCCTAGGGTTTCGGTTTAGGATCTGCCTTTTGAGGGCATCACATAGTGTCTGATGCCCTTTGAGACTTTTGTACATCCCTGTTTCAAGCAATGTCTTCAACCTAGCATTTTCATCAGCAATAGCAGTGGCATCCTCAGCAGAGGGGTTAGTTACCACATCAACAGCTGAAGATATTGCAATAGTAGCAACAGTAGAACATCCAGCAATAGAAGTAGTGTTGTCACGCTCAATGCATTTAAGACATGGTGGTTCAAATCCTTCCTGAGCGGAACTGATCTGTTTGGCGCGAAGTGACTCATTTTCCTTTTGAAGATCTTCATGAGCCACTCTCAATTTCTCAAGATCTTGCTTCCTTTGAAGATAATCATAGGAAAGCTTTTCATGAGTTGTTGAGAGCGTTTCATGACGACTTTCAAGTTCCTCATACTTAACATGAAGATTTTTTATGTCTTCAATTAAGGACTGAGATCGAGTCATTTCAGCATCTAACAGGTCACGCTTTTGTCTAACAGTTTTGAATATGTTCCATAGCTTTCTGTTGTTCAGTTACAATTTTAGCAAGTGTTTTGTAGCTGGGTTTGGAACCACAATCAGAGTCATCTTCACTGGATGTTTGATAGTGAGTAGTGCGTGAGTTTACCTTGGCACCATGTGCCATGAAGCAGTAGGTGGGAGCGGAGTTGTCCTTGTCATTAGCATCGGCGTTGGTGATGAAGTCATTGTCTTCAGTGTTGAAGATGGACTTGGCAACATAGGCTGTAGCCAGACTTGCAACACCAGAATCAGACTCCTCCTCAGACTCCACCTCCGCCTCCTCAAAAGCAGACTCCTCCTCTGAATCCATTTCCTTGCCAACAAATGCACGAGCCTTGCCAGATGAGCTCTTCTTGTGTGACGAATACTTTGATGAAGACTTGGAAGAAGACTTTGAGTATTTCTTCTTCTTCTTGTCGTCAGAATCATATTCCTTGCTCTTCTTCTTCTTCTTCTTGTTCTCATTGTCCCACTGCAGACACTCAGAGATGTAGTGACCAGGTTTCTTGCACTTGTGGCATGTTCTCTTCTTGTAGTCATGAGCAGAAGCTTCATCATTCCTTGAGCTGGATCGTGAGGACTTTCTGAAGCCTTTCTTCTTGGTGAATTTCTGGAACTTCTTCACAAGCATAGCAAGCTCCTTTCCAATGTCTTCAGGATCATCAGAACTACAATCAGATTCTTCTTCAAATGAGGAAACATCTTTTGCCTTCAAAGCACGAGTTCTCCCATAGTTGGGACCGTAGATGTCTCTTTTCTCAGAAAGCTGAAACTCATGTGTGTTGAGCCTTTCAAGTATGTCAGATGGATCGAGTGTCTTGAAGTCAGGGCGTTCTTGAATCATTAGGGCTAGGGTGTCAAACGAGCTGTCAAGTGATCTCAGGAGTGTCTTGACGACTTCATGCTTGTGATCTCAGTAGCGCCGAGAGCTAGAAGCTCATTTGTGATGTCAGTGAGTCGATCAAATGTGAGCTGAACATTCTCATTGTCGTTTCTCTTGAAGAGGTTGAAGAGGTTGCGAAGGACACTGATTCTTTGATCTCTCTAGGTTGAGACGCCTTCGTTGACCTTGGAGAGCCAGTCCCAGACTAGCTTGGATGTTTCCAGAGCACTCACACGGCCATACTGTCCTTTGGTCAGATGACCACAGATGATGTTCTTGGCAGTGGAATCCAGTTGAACGAACTTCTTGACATCAGCAGCGGTGACACCTTCACCAGCCTTGGGGACGCCATTCTTGACGACATACCAGAGGTCGACATCAATGGCTTCCAGATGCATGCGCATCTTATTCTTCCAGTAGGGATATTCAGTTCCATCGAAGACTGGGAACGCAACGGAGACTTTCATTATCCCTGCAGTCGACATAGCTAAAACTCCAGGTGGTTAAACCGAATCACACAAAACAAGGGAGTACTTTGCTCTGATACCAATTGAAAGTGCTGGTGATCGACTAGAGGGGGTGAATAGGCGATTTTTATGAAAGTCTTCAAACATGGAAGTTTCAAAGACAAACGATAGAAATAAACCTATTACCATGCAGCGGAAGGTAGACTACACTAAGCAAGTCATAGTCAAGTATTCAATGAAATGAAAGCACAAAGACTAATAGCAGCTAGGCAGTATAGATCAGGATGGAAGATGGTATGAAGCCAATCAGAACAAGCAGTCACACAGTGAAGACAAATAGATAATGCAAACAGGCAATGACTTCACAAGGACTAATCTGCAAATAAAGAGATGGGAAGGATAGAACCAGTGGCTCGTTGAAGACAATGATTTGTTGGACCAGTTCCAGTTGCTGTGACAACTATACGTCTGGTTAGGGAGGCTGAGATTCAACTCAGAAGACCGTGCCTTCACCTTATTCCCCTTGAGCTAAGGACACCCAGTCCTCGCCCAATTACTCTGGTAAGTCTTCAAGGTAGACTCCCAAACCTTCACAGACTTCGTTCACCGGCGATCCACAATGACTCTTGGATGCTCAGAACGTGATGCCTAACCGGCTGGAGGATTCACAGTCCTCAAGTGTAATAAGTCTTCAGATCACACAGATAGGAAGACTTCAGTGATGCATAACACTCTTTGGCTCTGGGTATTTAGGGCTTTGTCCTCGCAAGGATTTCTCTCTCAAAGGCTTCGAGGTGGGTTGCTCTCAAATGACAAAAGTCGGGCACTAACTCTGAGCAGCCAACCAATTTATGGTCTAGGGGGTGGGCTATTTATAGCCATTAGGCAACCCAACCTGATTTGTTCGAAATGACCCTGGGTCACTAAGGAACTGACACGTGTTCCAACGGTCAGATTTCAAACACACATGACAACTTTACTTGAGCTACAAGCAAAGCTGACTTATCCAGCTCTGGATAAGATTTGCTCTCATTGTCTTCGCTCGAAGACATAGGATTTTGGTTAAGCATCACTTCAGTCATTCTGACTGATTCACTTGGACCCCACTTAACAGTACGGTGGTTCCTATGACTCAACAAAGAAGAAAAAGAACGACGAAACAACTAAGTCTTCGCGCTCCATAGTCTTCACGCGATGTCTTCTCTTGTCATAGTCTTCAATGTGAATGTCTTCACATACCACCTTTGACTTCAATGTCTTCATACATTTTTAGGGGTCATCTCCGGTAGGAAAACCGAATCAATGAGGGACTTCTACCTGTGTTATCCTGCAATTCTCACAAACACATTAGTCCCTCAACTAGGTTTGTCGTCAATACTCCAAAACTAACTAGGGGTGGCACTAGATGCACTTACAATTAGTTTCATTCTCCCCCAAGCTTGTGCAACATGTTCATGATCAAGTTGCTTAAAATTCATAATATCGTTTCTAAGAGAGATGATCTTAGCGGGAGGAAAATACTTTGAGATAAAAGCATCTTTGCACTTGTTCCATGAATCAATACTATTTTTAGGCAAAGACGAAAACCAAGCTTTAGCACGATCTCTAAGCGAAAAAGGGAATAGCTTCAATTTAACAATATCATTATCCACATCTTTCTCCTTTTGCATATCACACAAATCAACGAAGCTATTTAGATGGGTAGCGGCATCTTCACTAGGAAGGCCAGAAAATGGATCTTTCATGACAAGATTCAGCAAAGCAGTATTAATTTCATAAGATTCAGCATAGGTAAGAGGAGCAATCAGAGTGCCAATAAAATCATTATTGTTGGTATTGGTGAAGTCACACAATTTAGTGTTATATTGAGCCACCGTGACAAGCAAGCAAACTAACACACAAGCAAACAAAAAGCAAGCGGGCAAAAAGAGGAAAATAGAGAAAGAGAGGGAGGATAGAGAGAGAGAGGGTGAATAAAACGGCAAGGGTGAAGTGGGGGAGAGGGAAACGAGAGGCAAATGGAAAATAATGTAATGCGGGAGATAAGGGTATGTGATGGGTACTTGGTATATTGACTTTTGCGTAGAACTCCCCGGCAACGGCGCCAGAAATCCTTCTTGCTACCTCTTGAGCACTGCGTTGGTTTTCCCCGAAGAGGAAGGGATGATGCAACAAAGTAGCGTAAGTATTTCCCTCAGTTTTTGAGAACCAAGGTATCAATCAAGTAGGAGGCTACGCGCCAGTCCCTCATACCTGCAAAAAACAAATAAATCCTCGCAACCTACGCGATAAGGGGTTGTCAATCCCTACACGGCTACTTACGAGAGTGAGATCTGATAAGATAATATTTTTGGTATTTTTATGATAAAGATGAAAAGTAAAATAAAAGCAAAGTAAAGTAAATAACTAAGTATTGGAAGATTAATATGATGAAGATAGACCCGGGGGCGATAGGTTTCACTAGTGGCTTCTCTCAAGAGCATAAGTATTCTACGGTGGGTGAACAAATTACTGTTGAGCAATTGACAGAATTGAGCATAGTTATGAGAATATCTAGGCATGATCATGTATATAGGCATCACGTCCGAGACAAGTAGACCGACTCCTGCCTGCATCTACTACTATTACTCCACTCATCGACTGCTATCCAGCATGCATCTAGAGTATTAAGTTAATGAAAACAGAGTAACGCCTTAAGCAAGATGACATGATGTAGAGGGATAAACTCATGCAATATGATGAAAACCCCATCTTGTTATCCTCGATGGCGACAATACAATACGTGCCTTGCTGCCCCTACTGTCACTGGGAAAGGACACCGCAAGATTGAACCCAAAGCTAAGCACTTCTCCCATGGCAAGAAAGATCAATCTAGTAGGCCAAACCAAACTGATAATTCGAAGAGACTTGCAAAGATAACCAATCATACATAAAAGAATTCAGAGAAGATTCAAATATTGTTCATAGATAGACTTGATCATAAACCCACAATTCATCGGTCTCAACAAACACACCGCAAGAAGAAGATTACATCGAATAGTTCTCCACAAGAGAGGGGGAGAACATTGTATTGAGATCCAAAAAGAGAGAAGAAGCCATCTAGCTACTAACTATGGACCCGTAGGTCTGAGGTGAACTACTCACACTTCATCGGAGGGGCTATGGTGTTGATGTAGAAGCCCTCCGTGATCGATGCCCCCTCCGGCGGAGCTCCGGAACAGGCCCCAAGATGGGATCTCGTGGATACAGAAAGTTACGGCGGTGGAATTAGGGTTTTGGCTCCGTATCTGATCGTTTGGGGGTATGTAGGTATATATAGGAGGAAGGAGTACGTCGGTGGAGCAACAAGGGGCCCACGAGGGTGGAGGGCGCCCTGGGGGGGTAGGCGCGCCCCCTACCTCGTGGCCTCCTCTTTTGTGTCTTGACATAGGGTCCAAGTCTCCTGGATCATGTTCGTTGAGAAAATCACGTTCCCGAAGGTTTCATTCCATTTGGACGTACTCCGTTTGATATTCCTTTTCTTCGAAACCCTAAAACAGGCAAAAAACAGGAATTCTGGGTTGGGCCTCCGGTTAATAGGTTAGTCCCAAAAATAATATAAAAGTGGATAATAAAGCCCAATAATGTCCAAAATAGTAGATAATATAGCATGGAGCAATCAAAAAGTATAGATACGTTGGAGACGTATCAATGCAACCGACGCAGGGCTTCGCCTAAGCACTACTACGAAATGATCGAGGTGGATTATGGTGGAGGGGGGCACCGCACACGGCTAGGAGAGATCAACAGATCAACTTGTGTGTCTAGAGGTGCCCCCTGACCCATATATAAAGGAGCAAGGGGGGAGGCCGGCCGGCCCCTATAGGCGCGCCAGGAGGAGGAGTCCTCCTCCTAGTAGGAGTAGGACTCCCCTCTTTCCTACTCCTACTAGGAGGGGGAAAGGAAGGGGAGAGGGAGAAGGAAAAGGGGGGCGCCCCCCCCCCCTTCTCCTAGTCCAATTCAGACCATAGGGGGAGGGGCGCGCGGCCTGTCCTAGGCCAGCCCTCTCTCTCTCCACTAAGGCCCATAAGGCCCACTATTTCTCCCGGGGGGTCCGGTAACCCTCCGGCACTCCGGTTTTCTCCGAAACCACCCGGAACACTTCCGGTGTCCGAATATAGTCATGCAATATATCAATCTTTACGTCTCGACCATTTCGAGACTCCTCGTCATGTCTGTGATCATATCCGGGACTCCGAACTACCTTCGGTGCATCAAAACACAAAACTCATAATACCGATCGTCATCGAACTTTAAGCGTGCGGACCCTATGGGTTCGAGAACTATGTAGACATGACCGAGACACGTCTCCGGTCAATAACCAATAGCGGAACCTGGATGCTCATATTGGCTCCCACATATTCTACGAAGATCTTTATCGGTCAAACCGCATAACAACATACGTTGTTCCCTTTGTCATCAGTATGTTACTTGCCCGAGATTCGATCGTCGGTATCTCAATACCTAGTTCAATCTCGTTACCGGCAAGGCTCTCTACTCATTCAGTAATACATCATCTCGCAACTAACTCATTAGTTACAATGCTTGCAAGGCTTATAGTGATGTGCATTACCGAGTGGGCCCAGAGATACCTCTCCGACAATCGGAGTGACAAATCCTAATCTTGATTTATGCCAACTCAACAAGTACCATCGGAGACACCTGTAGAGCACCTTTATAATCACCCAGTTACGTTGTGATGTTTGGTAGCACACAAAGTGTTCCTCCGATAATCGGGAGTTGCATAACCTCATAGTCATAGGAACATGTATGAGTCATGAACAAAGCAATAGCAGTAAACTAAACGATCAAGTGCTAAGCTAATGGAATGGGTCAAGTCAATCACATCATTCTCCTAATGATGTGATCCTGTTAATCAAATGACAACTCATGTCTATGGTTAGGAAACTTAACCATCTTTGATTAATGACCTAGTCAAGTAGAGGCATACTAGTGACACTCCGTTTGTCTATGTATTCACACATGTACTAAGTTTACGGTTAATACAATTCTAGCATGAATAATAAACATTTATCATGATATGAGGAAATAAATAATAACTTTATTATTGCCTCTAGGGCATATTTCCTTCACAAACATAGGCTTCCAATATATCAATCTTTATGTCTCGACCATTTCTAAACTCCTCGTCATGCCCATTATTACATCCGGGACTCCGAACAACCTTCGGTACATCAAAACACATAAACTCATAATACCGATCGTCACTGAACGTTAAGCGTGCAGACCCTACGGGTTCGATAACTATGTACAGATGACTGAGACTCATCTCCGGTCAATAACCAATAGTGGAACCTGGATGCTCATATTGGTTATACATATTCTACGAAGATCTTTATCGGTCAAACCGCATAACAACAGACGTTGTTCCCTTTGTCATCGGTATGTTACTTGCCCGAGATTCGATCATCGGTATCTCAATACCTAGTTCAATCTCGTTACCGGCAAGTCTATTTACTCGTTCCGTAATGCAACATCCCGTAACTAACTCATTAGTCACATTGCTTGCAAGGCTTATAGTGATGTGCATTAGCGAGAGGGCCCACAGATACCTCTCCGATACAAGGAGTGACAAATCATAATCTCGATCTATGCCAACTCAACAAACACCATCGAAGACACCTGTAGAGCATCTTTATAGTCACCCAGTTACATTGTGATGTTTGATAGCACACTAAGTGTTCCTCCGGTATTCAGGAGTTGCATAATCTCATAGTCATAGGAACATGTATAAGTTATGGAGAAAGCAATAGCAGTAAACTAAACGATCAAAGTGCTAAGCTAACGGATGGGTCAATTCAATCACATCATTCTCTAATGATGTGATCCCGTTTATCAAATGACAACTCTTTGTCTGTGGCTAGGAAACTTAACCATCTTTGATCAACGAGCTAGTCAGGTAGAGGCATACTAGTGACGCTTTGTTTGTCTATGTATTCACACATGTACTAAGTTTCCAGTTAATACAATTCTAGCAAGAATAATAAACATTTATCATGATATAAGGAAATATAAATAATAACTTTATTATTGCCTCTAGGGCATATTTCCTTCGGTCTCCCACTTGCACTAGAGTCAATAATCTAGTTCACATCGTCATGTGATTTCACACAAATAGTTCACATCTTTATGTGATTAGTTCACATCTTCATGTGACTAATACCCAAAGGGTTTACTAGAGTCAATAATCTAGTTCACATCGCTATGTGATTCACACCCAAAGAGTGATCATGTTTTGCTTGTGAGAGAAGTTTAGTCCACGGGTCTACAACATTCAGATCTGTATGTATTTAGCAAATTTCTATGTCTACAATATTCTGCACTGAGCTACTCTAGCTAATTGCTCCCACTTTCAATATGTATCTAGATCGAGACTTAGAGTCATCTAGATCAGTGTCAAAAGCTTGCATTGACGTAACTCTTTACGACGAACTCTTTTATCACCTCCATAACCGAGAAATATTTCCTTAGTCCTCTAAGGATAATGTTGACTGATGTCCAGTGATCTACTGCTAGATCACTATTGTACTCCCTTGCCAAAATCATGCTAAGGTATACAATAGGACTGTTACACAGCATAGCATAATTTATAGAACCTATGACTGAGGCATAGGGAATGAATTTTCATTCTCTTTCTATTTTCTGCCGTGGTCGGGTTTTGAGTCTTTACTCAACTTCACACCTTGCAACACAGGCAAGAACTCTTTCTTTGACTGTTCCATTTTGAATTACTTCAAAATCTTGTGAAGGTATGTACTCATTGAAAAAATATATCAAGCGTCTTGATCTATCTCTATAGATCTTGATGCTCAATATGTAAGTAGCTTCAGCGATGTCTTTCTTTGAAAAACTCCTTTCAAACACTCCTTTATGCTTTCCAGAAAAATATACATCATTTCCGATCAACAATATGTCATTCACATATACTTATGAGAAAGGCTATACTGCTCCCACTCACTTTCTTGTAAATATTAGCTTCACCGCAAGTCTGTATAAAACCATATGATTTGATCACTTCATCAAAGCATATATTCCAACTCCGAGATGCTTGCACCAGTCCATAGATGGATCGCTAGAGCTTGCACACTTCTTGTTGCGTCATATACAACTCTCTTTAAGAAATCCATTAAGGAATGCAGTTTTGACATCCATTTGCCAGATTTCATAAAATGTGGCAATTGCTAACATGACTCAGACAGACTTGAGCATCGCTACGAGTGAGAAAATCTCATCGTAGTCAACGTCTTGAACTTGTCAAAAAACTTTTTCTGACAATTTGAGATTTGTAGATAGTAACACTACTATCAGCGTCCGTCTTCCTCTTGAAAATCCATTTATTCTTAATGGCTCACCGATCATCGGGCAAGTCAATCAAAGTCCATACTTTGTTCTAATACATGGATCCCATCTCAGATTTCATGGCTTCAAGCTATTTCGCGGAATCTGGGCTCATCATCGCTTCCTCATAGTTTGTAGGTTCGTCATGGTCTAGTAACATGACCTCCAGAACAAGATTGCCGTACCACTCTGGTGCAGAACGTATTCTAGTTGACCTACGAGGTTCGGTAGTAACTTGATCTGAAGTTTCATGATCATCATCATTAACTTCCTCACTAATTGGTGCAGGAATCACTAGAAATGATTTATGTGATGAACTACTTTCCAATTCGGGAGAAGGTACAATTACCTCATCAAGTTCTACATTCCTCCCACTCACTTCTTTCGAGAGAAACTTGTTCTCTAGAAAGGATCCATTCTTAGCAATGAATATCTTGCCTTCGAATCTGTGATAGAAGGTCTACCCAATAGTTTCCTTTGGGTATCCTATGAAGATGCATTTCTTCGATATGGGTTCAAGCTTATCAGGTTAAAACTTTTTCACATAAGCATCATAGCCCCTAACTTTAAGAAATGACAGCTTAGGTTTCTTGCTAAACCACATTTCATATGGTGTCATCTCAACGGATTTAGATGGTGCCCTATTTAACATGAATGCAGTTGTCTCTAATGCATAACCCCCAAACGATAGTGATAAATCGGTAAGAGACATCATAGATAGCACCATATCTAATAAAGTACGGTTATGACATTCGGGCACACCATTACGCTGTGGTGTTCCAGGTGGCGTGAGTTGCGAAATTATTCCTTATTGTTTCAAATGAAGACCAAACTCGTAACTCAAATATTCTCCTCCATGATCAGATCGCGGAAACTTTATTTTCTTGTTGCTATGATTTTCCACTTCACTCTGAAATTCTTTGAACTTTTCAAATGTTTCAGACTTATGTTTCATCAAGTAGATATACCCATATCTGTTCAAATCATCTGTGAAGGTCAGAAAATAACGATACCCGCCGCGAGCCTCAACACTCATCGAATTGCATACATCAGTATGTATTATTTCCAATAAGTCAGTTGCTTGCTCCATTGTTCCGGAGAAGGGAGTTTTAGTCATCTTGCCCACGAGGTATGGTTCGCAAGCATCAAATAATTCATAATCAAGTGATTCCAAAAGCCCATCAGCATGGAGTTTCTTCATGCGCTTTACACCAATATGACCGAAACGGCAGTGCCACATATAAGTTGCACTATCATTATTAACTTTGCATCTTTTGGCTTCAATATTATGAATATGTGTATTACTACGATCGAGATTCAATAAACCATGCACCTTGGGTGTATGACCTCAGAAGGTTTTATTCATGTAAACAGAATAACAATTATTCTTTGACTTAAATGAATAGCTGTATTGCAATAAACTATTGGGGATCGTAGCAGAAATTTAAAATTTTCTACGCATCACCAAGATCAATCTACGGAGTAATCTAGCAATGAGGGGAAGGAGAGTGCATCTACATACCCTTGTAGATCGCTAAGCGGAAGCGTTCAAGTGAACGGGGTTGATGGAGTCGTACTCGTCGTGATCCAAATCACCGATGATCCTAGCGCCGAACCGACGGCACCTCCGCGTTCAACACACGTACGGAACGGAGACGTCTCCCGCGCCTTGATCCAGCAAGGAGGAGGGAGAGGTTGAGGAAGAGGGCTCCAACAGCAGCACGGCGGCGTGGTGGTGGTGGAGCTGCAGTACTCCGGCAGGGCTTCGCCAAGCTCTTGCGGAGGAGGAGAAGTGTTGGGGAGGGGAGGGGCTGCGCCAGGGATGTCATCTGCAGCCCTCCCCTTGACCCTCTATTTATAGGGGAAGGAGGAAGGGGGGCGGCCCCCTCTAGATGAGATCTAGAGGGGGGGCAAGGGGAGGGGGCTTGCCCCCCAAGCAAGGGGGGCGCCCCCTTTAGGGTTTCCCCCCCAACCCTAGGCGCATGGGACCAAGGGGGGGATGCGGCCAGCCCATGTAGGGCTAGTTCCCTTTCCTCTACAGCCCATTAGGCCCTCCGAGAGAGGTGGCCCCTCCCAGTGGACCCCCGGAACCCCTCCGGTGACCGCGCTACAATACCGATATGCCCCCGAACCTTTCCGGTGACCGTATGACAACTTCCTACATATAAATTTTCACCTCTGGACCATTCCGAAACTCCTCGTGACGTCCGGGATCTCATCCGGGACTCCGAACAACATTCGGTAATCACATACAAGTCTTCCTAACAACCCTAGCATCACCGAACCTTAAGTGTGTAGACCCTACGGGTTCGGGAGACATGCAGACATGACTGAGATGACTCTCCGGTCAATAACCAACAGCGGGATTTGGATACCCATGTTGGCTCCCACATGCTCCACGATGATCTCATCGGATGAACCACGATGTCAAGGATTTAATCAATCCCGTATACAATTCCCTTTGTCTAGCGGTACGATACTTACCCGAGATTCGATCATCCGTATACCGATACCTTGTTCAATCTCGTTACCGGCAAGTCTCTTTACTCGTTCCGTAACACATCATCCCGTGATCAACTCCTTGGTCACATTGTGCACATTATGATGATGTCCTATCGAGTGGGCCCAGAGATACCTCTCCGTTTACACGGAGTGACAAATCCCAGTCTCGATTCGCGCCAACCCAACAGACACTTTCGGAGATACCTGTAGTGTACCTTTATAGTCACCCAATTACGTTGTGACGTTTGGCACACCCAAAGCACTCCTACGGTATCCGGGAGTTGCACAATCTCATGGTCTAAGGAAATGATACTTGACATTAGAAAAGCTTTAGCAAACGAACTACACGATCTTGTGCTATGCTTAGGATTGGGTCTTGTCCATCACATCATTCTCCTAATGATGTGATCCCGTTATCAACGACATCCAATGTCCATGGTCAGGAAACCGCAACCACCTATTGATCAACGAGCTAGTCAACTAGAGGCTTACTAGGGACATGGTGTTGTCTATGTATCCACACATGTATCTGAGTTTCCTATCAATACAATTCTAGCATGGATAATAAAAGATTATCATGAACAATGAAATATGATATAATAATAACTAATTTATTATTGCCTCTAGGGCATATTTCCAACAGTCTCCCACTTGCACTAGAGTCAATAATCTAGTTCACATCGCCATGTGACTCACAGGTCACATCTCCATGTGACCAACATCCAAGAGTCTACTAGACTCAATGATCTAGTTCACATCACTATGTGATAAACACTCAAAGAGTTCTGGGTTTGATCATGTTATGCTTGTGAGAGAGGCTGTAGTCAATGGGTCTTGCCATATTCAGATCCCTATGTATTTCGCAAAACTATATATCGTAGATGCTGCTACCACGTTCCACTTGGAGCTATTCCAAATTGTTGCTCCATTATACGTATCCGGTATCTCTACTTAGAGCTATCCGGATAGGTGTTAAGCTTGCATCGACGTAACTCTTTACGTCGAACTCTTTATCATCTCCGTAACCGAGAAAAATTTCCTTATTCCTCTAAGGATAATTTTGACCGCTATCTGGTGATCCCCTCCTAGATCACCTTTGTACCCTCTCGCCAGACATGTGGCAAGGCACACATCAGGTGTGGTACTCAGCATGGCATACCGTATAGAGCCTATGAAAAGAGCATAGGGGACGACCTTTCGTCCTTCCTCTTTCTTCTGTCGTGGTCAAGCTTTGGGTCTTACTCAACTTCACACCTTACAACTCAGGTAAGAACCCCTTCTTTGACCGATCTATTTTGAACTCCTTCAAAAACATGTCAAGGTGTTCGTTCTTTGAAAGCACCATCAGGCGTCTTGATCTATCTCTATAGATCTTGATGCCCAATATGTAAGCAGCTTTGTCCAGGTCTTCCTTTGAAAATCACTCTTCAAACAACCGTTTATGCTTTCCAGAAATTCTACATCATTTTGAATCAACAATATGTCATCCACATATACTTATCAGAAATGTTGTAGTGCTCCCACTCACTTTCTTGTAAATACAAGTTTCTAGCAAACATTGTATAAACCTAAAAGCTTTGATCACTCCATCAAAACATATATTCCGATTCCGAGATGCTTGCTCTAGTCCATAGAAGGATTGCTGCAGCCAGCATACCTTTTAGCATCCTTAGGATCGACAAAACCTTTTATTGTATCACATACAACTTTTCTTATGAAAACTGGTAAGAAAACTTGTTTTGACATCCATCTGTAAGATTTCATAATCGAAAAATACAGCTAATGCTAACATGATTCCGACGGACTTAAGCATCGCTACGAGTGAGAAATTCTCATCGTAGTCAACTCCTTGAACTTGTGAAAAGACTCTTTCCCACAAGTCGAGCTTCATAGACGGTAACATTACCGCCCACGTCCGTCTTTTTCTTAAAGATCCATTTATCTCAATGGCTTGCCGATCATCGGGCAAGTCCACCAAAGTCCATACTTTGTTCTGATATATGGATCCTATCTCGGATTTCATGGCTTCGAACCATTTGTCGGAATACGGGCCCACCATCGCTTCTCCATAGCTCGTAGGTTCATTGTTGTCTAACAACATGATATCTAAGACAGGATTACCGTACCACTTAGGAGTAGTGCATATCCTTGTCGACCTATGAGGTTCGATAGCAACTTGATCTGAAGATTCATGATCACTATCATTAACTTCCTATTCAACAGACGTAGGTGCCACAGAAAACATCTTTCTGTGTTGCATCATTCTCTGGTTGAAATAAAGGTTCGACAACCTCATCAAGTTCTATCTTCCTCCCACTCAATTCTTTCGAGAGAAACTCCTTCTCGAGAAAGGACCCGTTCTTAGCGACAAACAATTTGTCCTCGGATCTGAGATAGAAGGTATACCCAACTGTTACCTTTGGGTATCCTATGGAGATGTGTTTGTCCGCTTTGGGTTCGAGCTTCTCTGGCTGAAGCCTTAAGCATCGCAGCCGCAAACATTAAGAAACGACAACTTTGGTTTCTTGCCAAACCAATGTTCATACGATGTCGTCTCAACGGACTTAGATGGTGTCCTATCTAAAGTGAATGCAGCTGTCTCTAACGCATAACCTCAAAATGAAAACGGTAGATCGGTAAGAGACATCATAGATCGCACCATATCTCATAAGGTTCGATTACGACGTCCGGACACACCATTACCCTGTGGTGTTCCAAGTGGCTTCAACTGTGAAACAATTCCACAATGTCTTAAGTGATTGCCAAACTCATAACTCAGAAAATCCCCTTTTGATCAGATCGTAGGAACATGATCTTTTGTTATGATGATTCTTAACTTCACTCTGAAATCGCTTGAACTTTTCAAACGTTTCAGACTTGTGCTTCATTAAGTAAATATACCTATATATACTCAAATCGTCAGTGAAGATGAGAAAATAGCTATATCCACCGCACGCTTCAATTGGATCACACGCATCAGCATGTATGATTTCCAATAAGTCACTTGCCCATTTCATTGTACCTGAAAACGGGGTCTTAGTCATCCTGCCTATGAGGCATGGCTCGCATGTGTCAAGCGATTCAAAATCAAGTGACTCCAAACATCCATCGACACGGAGTTTCTTCATGCATCTTACGCCAATATGACTTAAGCAGCAGTGCCACAAGAAAGTGGTACTATCATTATTAACTCTACATCTTTTGGCGTGAACATGTGTATTACCATGACCAAGATTCAATGAACCATTCACATAGGGTGCATGACCATGAAAGGTATCATTCATGTAAACAGAATAACCATTATTCTCTAATTTAAATGAATGATTGTATTGCAATGAACATGATCTAATCATATTGATGCTCAACGTAGACACCTGATAACATTTATCTAGGTTCAATACTAATCCCGAAGGCAGATGGAGCGTGCGATGGTGATCTCATCAACTTTGGAAACACTTCCAACACACATCGTCACCTCGCCCTCAGCCAGTCTCCGTTTAGTCCGTAGCTTTTGCTTCAAGTCACCAATAATAGTAACTGAATCGGTATCCAATACCCAGGTGCTACCAGGAGTACTAGTGAGGTACACATTAATGACACGTATAAATTTTTGTTGAAGTTGCCAGCCTTCTTATCTACCATGCATTTGGGGTAATCCCGCTACCAGTGACCGTTCCCTTTACAATAGAAGCACTTAGTCTCGGGTTTGGGTTCAACCTTGGGTTCCTTCACTGGAGCGGCAACTGGTTTGCCATCCATGAAGTTTCCCTTCTAGACCTTGCCCTTCTTGAAACCAGTGGTCTTGTTAAACCATCAACACTTGATGCTCCTTCTTGATTTCTACCTTTTGCGGCCTTAAGCACCACGAACAGCTCCGGGATCAACTCCATCCCTTGCATGTCATAGTTCATCACAAAGATCTAGTAGCTTAGTGATAGTGGCTAGAGAACTCTATCAATCACTATCTTATCTGGAAGTTTAACTCCCACTTGATTTAAGTGATTGTAGCACCCAGACATTCTGAGCACATGCTCACTAGCTGAGCTATTCTCCTCCATCTTGTTGGCAAAAGAACTTGTCAGAGGTCTCACACCTCTCAACACGGGCATGAGCCTGAAATCCCAATTTCAGCTCTTGGAACATCTCATATGTCTCATGCCGTTCAAAACGTCATTGGAATCCCGATTCTAAGCCGTAAAGTATGGTGCACTAAACTATCAAGTAGTCATCAGGACGTGTCTGTTAGGTGTTCATAACATCCACAGACGACGTTGTAGGGGTTTTCACATCGAGCGGTGCATCAAAGACGTAAGCCTTCTGTGTAGCAGTGAGGACACTCCTCGGACTATGGACCTAGTCCGCATCATTGCTTACAATGTCTTTCAACTTGATCTTTCTCTAGGAACGTATTGAAACAGGGAGCTACAGCGTGAGCTATTTATCTACAACATATTTGCGAAGACAATTTAGACTATGTTCATGATAATTGAGTTCGCCTAATCAAATTATTTAATGAACTCCCACTCAGATCGACATCCCTCCAGTCATCTAAGTATAACATGATCCGAGTTAACTAGGCCGTGTCCGATCATCACATGAGACGGACTAGACAACATCGGCGAACATCTTCATGTTGATCGTATCTTCTATACGACTCATGCTCGACCTTTCGGTCTTCTGTGTTCTGAGGCCATGTCTGTACATGCTAGGCTCGTCAAGTCAACCTAAGTGTATTGCGTGTGTAAATCTGGCTTACACAAGTTGTATTCGAACGTTAGAATCTATCACACCCGATCATCACGTGGTGCTTCGAAACAACGAACCTTCGCAATGGTGCACAGTTAGGGGGAACACTTTCTTGAAATTATTGCGAGGGATCATCTTATTTAAGCTACCGTCGTTCTAAGCAAATAAGATGTAAAACATGATAAACATCACATGCAGTCAAATAGTGACATGATATGGCCAATATCATTTGCTCCTTTTGATCTCCATCTTCGGGGCTCCATGATCATCGTTGTCACCGGCAAGACACCATGATCTCCATCATCATGATCTCCATCATCGTGTCTTCTTGAAGTTGTCTCGTCATCTATTACTTCTACTACTATGGCTAACGCTTTAGCAATAAAGTAAAGTAATTACATGACGTTTATGTTGACACGCAGGTCATAAATAAATAAAGACAACTCCTATGGCTCCTGCCGGTTGTCATACTCATCGACATGCAAGTCGTGATTCCTATTACAAGAACATGATCATCTCATACATCATATATATCATTCATCACATCCTTTGGCCATATCACATCACAAAACACTTGCTGCAAAAACAAGTTAGACGTCCTCTAATTGTTGTTGCAAGTTTTTACGTGGCTGCTATAGGTTTCTAGCAAGAACATTTCTTACCTACGCCAAAACCACAACGTGAATTGCCAATTTCTATTTACCCTTCATAAGGACCATGTTCATCGAATCCGATCCGACTAAAGTGGGAGAGACAGACACCCGCCAGCCACCTTATGCAACTAGTGCATGTCAGTCGGTGGAACCGGTCTCACATAAGCGTACGTGTAAGGTTGGTCCGGGTCGCTTCATCCCACAATGCCGCCGAATCAAGATAAGACTAGTGACGGCAAGATAATTGACAATATTGACGCCCACAACTGCTTTGTGTTCTACTCGTGCATAGTAACTATGCATAGACTTGGCTCATGATGCCACTGTTGGGGATCGTAGCAGAAATTTAAAATTTTCTACGCATCACCAAGATCAATCTATGGAGTAATCTAGCAACGAGGGGAAGGAGAGTGCATCTACATACCCTTGTAGATCGCTAAGCGGAAGCGTTCAAGTGAACGGGGTTGATGCAGTCGTACTCATCGTGATCCAAATCACCGATGATCCTAGTGCCGAACCGACGGCACCTCCGCGTTCAACACACGTACGGAACGGAGACGTCTCCCGCGCCTTGATCCAACAAGGAGGAGGGAGAGGTTGAGGAAGAGGGCTCCAATAGCAGCACGACGGCGTGGTGGTGGTGGAGCTACAGTACTCCGGCAAGGCTTCGCCAAGCTCTTGCGGAGGAGGAGAAGTGTTGGGGAGGGGAGGGGCTGCGCCAGGGATGTCATCTGCAGCCCTCCCCTTGACCCTCTATTTATAGGGGAAGGAGGAATGGGGCCGGCCCCCTCTAGATGAGATCTAGAGGGGGCGGCGGCCAAGGGGAGGGGGGCTTGCCCCCCAAGCAAGGGGGGCGCCCCCTTTAGGGTTTCCCCCCCAACCCTAGGCGCATGGGCCCAAGGGGGGGATGCGGCCAGCCCATGTAGGGCTAGTTCCCTTTCCTCTACAGCCCATTAGGCCCTCCGAGAGAGGTGGCCCCTCCCGGTGGCCCCGGTACAATACCGATATGCCCCCGAACCTTTCCGGTGACCGTATGACAACTTCCTACATATAAATTTTCACCTCTGGACCATTCCGGAACTCCTCGTGACGTCCGGGATCTCATTCGGGACTCCGAACAACATTCGGTAATCACATACAAGTCTTCCTAACAACCCTAGCGTCACCGAACCTTAAGTGTGTAGACCCTACGGGTTCGGGAGACATGCAGACATGACTGAGAAGACTCTCCGGTCAATAACCAACAACGGGATATGGATACCCATGTTGGCTCCCACATGCTCCACAATGATCTCATCGGATGAACCACGATGTCAAGGATTTAATCAATCCCGTATACAATTCCCTTTGTCTAGCGGTACGATACTTGCCCGAGATTCGATCGTCGGTATCCTGATACCTTGTTCAATCTCGTTACCGGCAAGTCTCTTTACTCGTTCCGTAACACATCATCCCGTGATCAACTCCTTGGTCACATTGTGCACATTATGATGATGTCCTACCGAGTGGGCCCAGAGATACCTCTCCGTTTACACGGAGTGACAAATCCCAGTCTCGATTCATGCCAACCCAACAGACACTTTCGGAGATACCTGTAGTGTACCTTTATAGCCACCCAATTATGTTGTGATGTTTGGCTCACCCAAAGCACTCCTACGGTATCCGGGAGTTGCACAATCTCATGGTCTAAGGAAATGATACTTGACATTAGAAAAGCTTTAGCAAACGAACTACACGATCTTGTGCTATGCTTAGGATTGGGTCTTGTCCATCACATCATTCTCCTAATGATGTGATCCCGTTATCAATGACATCCAATGTCCATGGTCAGGAAACCGCAACCATCTATTGATCAACGAGCTAGTCAACTAGAGGCTTACTAGGGACATGGTGTTGTCTATGTATCCACACATGTATCTGAGTTTCCTATCAATACAATTCTAGCATGGATAATAAACGATTATCATGAACAATGAAATATGATATAATAATAACTAATTTATTATTGCCTCTAGGGCATATTTCGAACATAAACATGATCCAATCATATGCTCAACGCAAACACCAAATAACATTTATTTTAGGTTCAACACTAATCCCGAAGGTAAAGGGAGTGCGCGATGGTGATCTTATCAACCTTGGAATCACTTCCAACTCACATCATCACCTCGCCCTTAACTAGTCTCTGTTTATTTTGTAACTCCCTTTTCGAGTTACTACTCTTAGCAACTGAACCAGTATCAAATACTGAGGGTTTGCTATAAACACTAGTAAAGTACACATCAATAACATGTATATCGAATATACTTTTGTTCACTTTGCCATCCTTCTTATCCGCCAAGTATCTAAGGCAGTTCCACTTCCAGTGACCATTTCCTTTGGAGTAGAAGCACTCAGTTCCAGGCTTGGGTCCAGCTTTAGGCTTCTTCATGGGAGCAGCAACTTGCTTGCTATTCTTCTTTGAAGTTCCTCTTTGTTTCCCTTTGCCCTTTTCTTGAAACTAGTGGTCATGTTAACCATCAACACTTGATGCTATTTCTTGATTTCTACCTTCGCCGATTTCAGCATCGTGAAGAGCTTGGGAATTACTTTCGTCATCCCTTGCATATCATAGTTCATCACTAAGTTCTAGTAACTTGGTGATAGTGATTAGAGAACTTTGTCAATTACTATCTTATCTGGAAGATTAACTCCCACTTGATTCAAGTAATTGTAGTACCCATACAATCTGAGCACATGCTCACTGGTTGATCTATTCTCCTCCATCTTGTAGGCAAAGTACTGTCAGAGGTCTCCTACCTCTCGACACGGGCATGAGTATGAAATACCAATTTCAACTCTTAGAACATCTTATATGCTCTGTGGCATTCAAAAACATTTTTGAAGTCCCGGTTCTAAGCCGTAAAGCATGGTGCACTAAACTATTAAGTAGTCATCATACCGAGCTTTGTCAAACGTTCATAATGTCTGCATTTGCTCCTGCAATAGTTATGTCACCTAGCGGTGCATCAAGGACATAATTCTTTTGTGCAGCAACGAGGATAATCCTTAAATCACAGATCCAATCCGCATCATTGCTACTATCATCTTTCAACATAGTTTTCTCTAGGAACATATCATAAATAAAACGGGGAAGCTATACGTGAGCAATTGATCTACACCATAGATACGCAAATACTATCAGGACTAAGTTCATGATAAATTTAAGTTTAATTAATCATATTACTTAAGAACTCCCACTTATATAGACATCCCTCTAATCATCTAAGTGATCACGTGATCCATATCAACTAAACCATGTTCGATCATCACGTGAGATGGAGTAGTTTTCAGTGGTGAACAACACTATGTTGATCATATCTACTATACGATTCACGCTCGACCTTTCGGTCTCAGTGTTCCGAGGCTATATCTGCATATGCTAGGCTCGTCAAGTTTAACCCGAGTATTCTGCATGTGCAAAACTGGCTTGCACCCGTTGTATGTGAACGTAGAGCTTATCACACCTGATCATCACGTGGTGTCTCAGCACGAAGAACTGTTGCAATGGTGCATACTCAGGGAGAACACTTGTACCTTGAAATTTAGTGAGAGATCATCTTATAATGCTACCGTCGAACTAAGCAAAATAAGATGCATAAAGGATAAACATCACATGCAATCAAATATAAGTGATATGATATGGCCATCATCATCTTGTGCCTTTGATCTGCATATCTAAAGCACCGTCATGATCACCATCGTCACTGGCTTGACACCATGATCTCCATCATCTCGATCTTTATCAACGTGTCGTCACATGGTCGTCTCGCCATCTATTGCTTTTGCAACTACTGCTATCGCATAGCGATAAAGTAAAGCAATTATATGGCGCTTGCATCTTATGCAATAAAGAAACAACCATAAGGCTCCTGCCAGTTGCCGATAACTTTAACAAAACATGATCATCTCATACAACAATTTATATCTCATCGCGTCTTCACCATATCACATCACAATATGCCCTGCAAAAACAAGTTAGACGTCCTCTACTTTGTTGTTGCAAGTTTTACATGGCTGCTACGGGCTGAGCAAGAACCATTCTTACCTACGCATCAAAACCACAATGCGGTATAGTGATTGCTTTTTGATCTTCAGAAAGAACCATGTTCATTGAATCCGATTCAACTAAAGTTGGAGAAATAGACACCCACTAGCCACCTGTGTGAGAAGCACGTCGATAGAACCAGTCTCGCGTAAGCGTACGCGTAATGTCGGTCTGAGCCGCTTCATCCAACAATACAGCTGAATCAAGAATCAACTAGTGACGGCAAGCAATATGTATATACCCATGCCCACAACTCCTTTGTGTTCTACTCGTGCATATAACATCTACGCATAGACCTGGCTCGGATGCCATTGTTGGGGAATGCAGTAATTTCAAAAAAAAACCTATGCACACGCAAGATCCATCTAGGTGATGCATAACAACGAGAGGGGAGAGTGTTGTCTACATACCCTCGTAGCCCGTAAGCGGAAGCATTATGATAACGCGGTTGATGTAGTCGAACATCTTCACGATCTGACCGATCCTAGCACCAAAGGTACGGCACCTCCGCGATCTGCACACGTTCAACTCGAAGATGTCCCGCGAACTCTAGATCCAGCTGAGTGTCGAGGGAAAGTTTCGTTAGCACGACGGCGTGATGATAGTGACGATGAAGCTAACGGAACAGGGCTTCGCCTAAGCACTGCAACGATATGACCGAGGTGGATTATGGTGAAGGGGGGCACCGCACAGGGCTAAGACAATTGTCAACTTGTGTGTCTATGGGGTGCCCCCCCTCCCCCGTATATAAAGGAGTGGAGGAGGGGGAGGAGCCGGCTGCTACCTCTTGAGCACTGCGTTGGTTTTCCCTTGAAGAGGAAAGGGTGATGCAGCAAAGTAGCATAAGTATTTCCCTCAGTTTTTGAGAACCAAGGTATCAATCCAGTAGGAGGCCACGCACGAGTCCCTCGCACCTACAAAAACAAATAAAATCCTCACAACCAACGCAATAAAGGGGTTGCCAATCCCTTCATAGTCACTTATGAAAGTGAGATCTGATAGATATGATAAGATAATATTTTTGGTATTTTTATGATAAAGATGCAAAGTAAAGAAAGCAAAATAAACGGAAAAGGAAATAGCTTGTTGATGGAAGATTAATATGATGGAAAATAGACCCGGGGGCCATAGGTTTCACTAGTGGCTTCTCTCGAGAGCATAAGTATTACGGTGGGTAAACAAATTACTGTTGAGCAATTGACGGAATAGAGCATAGTTATGAGAATATCTAGGTATGATCATGTATATAGGCATCACGTCCGAGACAAGTAGACCGACTCCTGCCTGCATCTACTACTATTACTCCACACATCGACCGCTATCCAGCATGCATCTAGAATATTAAGTTCAAAAGAACAGAGTAACGCTTTAAGTAAGATGACATGATGTAGAGGGATAAACTCATGCAATATCACCATCTTGTTAACCTCGATGGCAACAATACAATACGTGCCTTGCTGCCCCTACTGTCACTGGGAAAGGACATCGCAAGATGAACCCAAAGCTAAGCACTTCTCCCATTGCAAGAAAGATCAATCTAGTAGGCCAAACCAAACTGATAATTCGAAGAGACTTGCAAAGATAACCAATCATACATAAAATAATTCAGAGAAGATTCAAATATTGTTCATAGATAAACTTGATCATAAGCCCACAATTCATCGGTCTCAACAAACACACCGCAAAAGAAGATTACATCGAATAGATCTCCACAAGAGAGGGGGAGAATTTTGTATTGAGATCCAAAAAGAGAGAAGAAGCCATCTAGCTAATAACTATGGACCCGAGATCTGAAGTAAACTACTCACACTTCATCGGAGAGGCTATGGTGTTGATGTAGAAGCCCTCTGTGATCGATGCCCCCTCCGACGGAGCTCCGGAAAAGGCCCCAAGCTGGGATCTCACGGGTACAGAAAGTTATAGCGGTGGAATTAGGGTTTTGGCTCCGTATCTGGTAGTTTGGGGGTACGTAGGTATATATAGGAGGAAGAAGTACGTCAGTGGAGCAACGTGGGCCCCACGAGGGTGGAGGGCGCGCCTGGGGGGTAGGCGCGCCCCCCTACCTCGTGCCCTCCTGGTTGCTTTCTTGACGTAGGGTCCAAGTCCTCTGGATCATGTTCGTACCAAAAATCACTTTCCCGAAGGTTTCATTCCGTTTGGACTCGGTTTGATATTCTTTTTCTGCGAAACTCTAAAATAGGCAAAAACAGCAATTCTGGGCTGGGCCTCCAGTTAATAGGTTAGTCTCAAAAACAATATAAAAGTGTATAATAAAGCCCAATAATGTCCAAAACAGGATATAATATAGCATGGAACAATCAAAAATTATAGATACGTTGGAGACGTATCACCGGCCCTCTATGGCGCGCCCAAGGGAGTCCTACTCCCACCGGGAGTAGGATCCCCCCCCCCCTTCCCTAGTTGGATTAGGAGAGGAAGGAAGGGGAGAGAGGGGGAAAGGAAAGGGGGGGGCCCACCCAATTCGGATTGGGCTTGGGGGGGCGCCCCCTCCCAGGCTTCCTTCTCCTCTCTCCCACTATGGCCCAATAAGGCCCATATACTTCCCGGGGGGTTCCGGTAACCTCCCGGTACTCCAGTATATTCCCGAACTCACCCGGAACCATTCCAATGTCCAAACATAGGCTTCCAATATATCAATCTTTATGTCTTGACCATTTTGAGACTCCTCGTCATGCCCGTGATTACATCTGAGACACCGAACAACCTTCGGTACATCAAAACACATAAACTCATAATACCGATCGTCACCGAACATTAAGCGTGCGGACCCTACGGGTTCGAGAACTATGTAGACATGACCGAGACTCATCTCCGGTCAATAACCAATAGCGGAACATGGATGCTCATATTGGTTCCTACATATTCTACGAAGATCTTTATCAGTCAAACCGCATAACAACATATGTTGTTCCCTTTGTCATCGGTATGTTACTTGCCCGAGATTAGATCGTCGGTATCTCAATACCTAGTTCGATCTCGTTACCGTCAAGTCTCTTTACTCGTTTCGTAATGCAACATCCCATAACTAAATCATTAGTCACATTGCTTGCAAGGCTTATAGTGATGTGCATTACCGAGAGGGCTCAGAGATATCTCTCCGATACACGGAGTGACAAATCCTAATCTCGATCTATGCCAACTCAACAAACACCATTGGAGACACCTGTAGAGTATCTTTATAGTCACCCAATTACGTTGTGACATTTGATAGCACACTAAGTGTTCCTCCGGTATTCAGGAGTTGCATAATCTCATAGTCATAGAAACATGTATAAGTTATGGAGAAAGCAATAGCAGTAAACTAAACGATCAAAGTGCTAAGCTAACGGATGGGTCAAGTCAATCACATCATTCTCTAATGATGTGATCTCATTTATCAAATGACAACTCTTTGTCCATGGCTAGGAAACTTGACCATCTTTGATCAACGAGCTAGTCAGGTAGAGGCATACTAGTGACACTATGTTTGTCTATGTATTCACACATGTACTAAGTTTCCGGTTAATACAATTCTAGCATAAATAATAAACATTTATCATGATATAAGGAAATATAAATAACAACTTTATTATTGCCTCTAGGGCATATTTCCTTCAAAAAAAACGCGTATTTCTGTCTCCCGCCGAGAGCCACTCCAACCTCGAGCGTTGCCTCCACATAATTTCCTCCCTGTGATATAACTCAATCAATTTCTCATTGATCTTCAGTTCAATATGTGACGGCGCTATTCTAGACAGATCACTGCGCAAGCGGTCTAGCTCCAGTTTTAAGCTTTTAATTTCCTTCCGTACTGATCCGGATGTATTTTTATTCCAGGAGCCTAGCTGCACTGATACCGGTTTCAGCTTCGCTCTTAATTCTGCCATAAACTCCACCAGGTCTCCTCCTGCCCAGCTAGACACGATTGTATCTCTCCACGCCTCATGAGTTTCCCACATTAGCTCATACTTAAACTCCTTCTTGTGTTTCGGTGCCTCTCTCCCTTGAAACTCCAACAGGATAGGGCAGTGATCTGAAGTCGCTGCTGTTAAGTGTTTTACATGTGCATTTGGAAACCTTTCACTCCATTCTGCAGAAGCCAGAGATCGATCTAATCGGACCCGGGTATAGCTTCCCCCTGTAACCTTCTTTTCAAATGTCCAGAAGTGGCCTTGATAGCCTATGTCCATTAGCATGCACACATCAATAGCATCTCGGAACCCCTGGATCTGAGCATTGCTTCTCTCACCTATATCCTGCTGCTCATCTGGACGTAGCACTTCGTTAAAGTACCCGATACAGACCCACGGGAGGTCACTCAGGTTACTGATTCCCTTCAAAATGTCCCAGGATTTATACCACATGTGAGTCTGCGCCTCTCCATAAAAAAGTGTCAACCTCCACGGATCACAACCTGGTTCCTCTACAGAGCAATCTATATGGTACACAAAAAAGCCAATAATCTCAATTTTTATTGTATTATTCCAAAACAGCCCTAGTCCTCCACTTCTACCTTGACTACTATCAGCATATCCATTGTCATAATCAATACTTCCAGCTAGATTTTCTACCCTTGATCTATCAATCTGAGTCTCAACAATACAAAAAAGGGTGGGGCAAAATTGTTCGCGATGTCGCGAAGTTCTCTAACTGTCGCAGCTTTGCTGCGCCGCGACAGTTCCAGCTCAAGATACTTATTATGCCCGGCGGCACTCCTCGGGGGAGCCCGCCGATGATGCGCTCGTTGTTTTCTCATTCATGTTTTCCTCCCCGATCTTTAGTAACCCCGCAGCATCTGAAGCATCTTCCTTCCCCCCTTCTTCGGCCGCTTGTACTCTTTCCTAGGGGACACATATACTGGTGGGAGAGGAGGCACCGAAAGCTGTTCCCCTCCGGTCACCGACGCAAGGGCATCACTTGACTTTCCAGCCGACAAATCTGTTGTTGGGCTCGCAGCATTCTCGACTGAAAGGCGCTTGTTAGAAAGTTGATTACCATGGTTAACCACCACCGCGCCTGGGGAAGATACATCCCCCCCCCCCTACATTCTGTTCAGCTCCTCCTGAGGAGTTCACATCTTCTGTCTGCGTCGGTTGCCTGGCATTGAATCACCAGCTTTGATTAGGGTTGTAGGGTTCTCTCCCCCTTCCTCGTCCTCCTGCCCATTGGCCTGTTGCAATCATGAGATTAGATTGTCCTCCTGCCCATTGGTCTGTTGCAATCATGAGATCAGACTGGATAGCGACCCAGCCATCTTTTTAAAAGATCAGCTCGCTTAGTTATTTCTATTTTCTACCGGTTCTTTCTCCGCGCAAAGACCCAAGCAGACAAGCCAAACTTCAGGAGATGCCGCGTGACAAAAGGATGCGACCCGGACAATGGAACAGAGGCGGCCTCAGGGTGCACAGGATACCAGTTCACAGGATAATACCATCCTCAAAAGAAAGATACTAATTCACAGGATACACACAGTACTATGCACATAAACACACCAGGCCTGCTCACTAATGTTATACACACACCGCACGCCAAAATTGCCGACGGAAAATACATACATGGACAGAAAGCTACAACAACCAACACCTCTCAGGGTGCACAGGGACTGTCGCCTCATCTCTAGGGTAAGAGGGTATATGGCTAAGCTATGTATGTATGGGAAGTGGAGGTTCAGACGGTGTTCCACTTGATCTCGAGCTGCAGCTTGCCGTTCCTGGAGTTGATGAGGCGGTACTTCTCGTTGATCCGCCCGTTGTTCACCACGTCCACCAGGTTTATGTTCACATGCCCCAACGACTCCTGCAAACCAAAACAACACACACAGAGAAGCTCCACCGGCGTCAGAGACTCGGAGGGAACGATGACCGGCAAAGACAAACTGTTAGGAAAGAAAAAGTGGGAGCAGCAAACCTGGGTGCGGAACGGGAGGAGCCTGCCGCGTCTGCTTCTGATCTCGATGTGGATCTTCTCGTCCATGGGGGCCTCGTCCACCACGAACTGGAACTCCTCATTCCACCTCGGATCTCGAGCCTTCCTGATCACCTGCAAGCAAGCCACGTAACATCCTTGAATGGGCAGCCGGCCATAGAATCTGCGACTGTGCTGTGGGTTTTGGTACATGGACTGCAAGTTTATATTCAGAGGAGGCACTTCCTAGATTAAAACAGACTGCTGCATTCAGTGTGTCTGTTTTAATCCAGTACCCGTTTCCTCTGAAATTTTTATGCACAGTTGTTTTCGTAGACAGGTCATCATTAGCAATGTGGCGCATTTTCTCAGTTAACCACCAGCACTTGGCGACTCCATGGACAGGATACAGTGAACTTATTCTGCAGCCCGCTCTGCAGTCTGAACGCTACTACTTCTGAACTCAGACATAGTTAACATTTTTTTTTCTTTTGAGAATCCATGGTTAACATATTTGTAGGGTTATCTGCAACTTGCGAGTGCATCGATTCACAACCGTCAATACTCAGCAGCCCAGCACCTGTCAATTAATGGTGCTACACAGAGACCTGGCTAAGAAATCTGGCAACCTTCCCTCTCTAAGTACAGTCGCAGATTCTGTTTCTGCAAGTTAACATGCAGTGTCTGTCCGAAGTACCATGCTGCTTCCATTCAGCTCTACATAATGGTATATTACTCTACTCTGGCTAAATATATTAAGCTATCATTTTCTCTTTACGAACTGTATACGTTTTGATCATTGTAATAATGCTACTAGTGGTAATGGTATGTAGTGGTTGCTCCAGGAAGGAACTGATATGGTAAACCATGTAACCAATAGAATGGCAAGTATGACACATAAAACAGAATGGATGTTTTAAGACAGTGATTTTTCATCATATACTAGCTTTTTCTGCAAACTGGAACTAATAAGATAGGTTTGAACTTAAGAAGCAGCTTTGCTAGGTTTGATAATGGTCATTCAAAAAACAAAATAAAACAATTTCATGGAGGTAGCAGGATTAAAACTAACCTTGGTTTCCCTCTTTTCGCCCCTAAAAAGAACCACGGCATACGGATTAGTGTGACGCTTCCCTTCGACATCTTCTGCGTTTTCGACCGAAACTAACAGCACCCCACCACCGTCCGGGACGTCCCTTTTCAGACTGATATTGCCTTCAACATCTGAAATTAGAGGACTCGTGCTGTTTTCCTCTCTGAAAGGATCAAATGTCAGTTCCACGACAAGCTTTCCTCTATTCTTCTTGTTTTGCTGATCATTTGGGTTCATGCTTCTGAGAAGATCTAGTGTGAACAGCTTGCTCTCGTAAGGGGTAAGCAAGCGGAGGGGAATTACTTGCACACCCATTTTATCATGCATTTTGACCTGCACAATCAGAACAGGAGAACTGGTTAGTATCTGACATCTCTGGCAAATTTACAAAGCAGAAAAAACATAGCAAATGGATTTTTTCGAAACAACAAGAAAACCTGTCTTCAGCACTATAGTGTGAGGGTTTAAGAAATACTTTTAAAAGGACAGAAGGTAATTAAGTTGCATACAGCATGCTAAACCTTTTCCCAATCAAACATCTGGAGCTCAAGGACTTGCGTCTCAGGATCCTTGACTACGAGCCTGAAATGTTCGTTCCATTCAGGATTCAGGTTGCTCATCTTAACAGAGGTTTTCTTCGAGGGCAGTCTCTCGCCACTCAGCCGAAGCTTGACATAGGGATCAGATTTCCCAAGCAAGTCCATCTTGGGAAGATTCATGGCACGAATTACCTTGACATTCAATACTCCCACTGGTTTCTTTGTAGCACCACTGCAGCATGATTCATTCGTATCAATAATTGATGCTCACATACATTGAACCGGAGAAAGTCATAGCCAAGAATAATGTTTGTTTCAACGGTAAGAAAGTGTATATATAGCACTTCAGCAATATAACTACCTTTCACCAAACAAAACAACCTATCGTTTAGCTACCCCACCGTTTCTTTCTTGAATAAAAGCAAATGCATATCTGTTTATGCCAAACCCAAGGATCACTATTGAAGGTTTCGATACTAAAATTTCACCCCTCCAGATTTAATGTTATTTCCAAATATGTGGGGTATATATAGGTTTTAAGAATAATGTGTTTGGAATATAATGACTCATATATCAATATAACTGAAGATAATCAAGGGGCTTGAATTCATATTTATCTTCATGTCATCATATGGAAGGACGAAATCGATATGCAACTTAGTCTATTTTTAACGTCAGACACTGTTAACTTTATATCAGCAGAGGGATATTCAACTTGATATATATATCATAATTTGAACGACGGTAGATACTTGTTCAGATATCATTAGAGAATATCACCTTGCTCCATCTAAAATGGGAACTTCTATAACCTTAGGCCAATGATACATGATTGCAATTTGCTTTGATATTTGCTCCTGCGAGATAGAAATAATATAGGTAACTAAGTAAGTCCAAAAGGCCCCGACTATATATACCAACAGTAATGAGGTAGTGATTATGAAATTATTCAGGAACTTTTAATTCAATGTCCACCCAGTAAAATTATGTAAAGGATAGAATAGCAAGTACCTGGATAAACCGATACAAGCCAGGAATTGCCATGACATCTCCACCCAGTAATTTCAATCCAAAGTCAACGTGCGGCTTCATACAGCAGTTAAGTCAGTTTTTCAGTGAAGCTTTTAGGAACCTAGTTGATTGCTGCTTGCAAACATGATAGAAGGCATGTGCACATCTGCACAGCAAAGAAACAGATTTATACCTTCTCCATTAGTGATACACACAAGCTGGCAAAGCAGGGAAAGCTTGGCACAAGTGGCTTCAGAGTCACACGTGGTGTCAGCATTACGTGCAAATCCAAAAGCTGAAAATAGCAATATGATCAAGTCAGAGATCTTGCATAATGAAAAGTATCTAAACATGTTGTCTGTATAATGCAGCGAGGGACAAAACTAACCTGTGCGGACAATTTGAAAGAATGCACCTTCACATCCACAGTTACATTTGCTATGCTACCCCACCGAATCACAGGTTCGATTACCAGTTCTTTTTCTCGCATTTCATAAACTTTAATTCCTGTTTGTTCAAACAAGGAAATGTAAAGGGAGATCATCAGACCAAGCATCTTAAATCTAAGTGACGATCAGAAGCCTTTGGGAATACAAAAGGTTGGAACTGAAGTAAAACAATCCTTTAATGCACGGCTTAAATAAAATATATAACAACAGAAGTATGAAATGCATATCCCAATTCAAATTGTAGGAACAATTGGTTTTAGACGTCAATTTCTTAACAAAACACCTCCTTAAAATAGTTTTAGACGTCAATTTCTTGAGTATTATGATTAAATGAAGGTTGGTAGGTTCAATCACATCACTAAAATGAGACTGGTGAAGAATGAGCGTACATTACGGATTTGAATTGGCGTACTAATTTAATCAGTTTGTATCATTTAGTTGAGGTTTATAAGAATGAAAAGAAATTGCATTTTTGTTTAGTGACGACAGGCATCATTTGAGGAGCTAATCTTGTTGTCCCCACTGAAAAGATTGCATCAGAAATTCAGAATATTAAGTGGTTTAAAAGAAATTACAGACCTTGGAGTGTAGGTGGAAGAGCGCCAAGTGTTAAGTTTCCAAATTCAATTGATTCAATGCCATATTTTCCAACATACTGATCACATATTGGCTTTGCTACACCTCTTATTATTTTGCATATTGCCTGTGATAAACAGAGGAGAACTATTAGGCTGCATGTTTGTAACCAAAATTCATACATCACACAAATCGATGTAGCAATGAATAACACTCTCAAACATTAGTTAGAAAAACCTTATCAAGGAAAGGCCACATATCACAAATAAACTTGTTCATCCAATCAATCTGCAAAAAAAAAAGTAAAATGGATGAGTTAACCACTTGCAGTACTTTTGACATAAAACAGAGGTTGAACTACAACAAATATAAATCTGAAACAACAAAGGATAAATAGATGACACAGTAGTGTACCGACTACCAACCCGTTCATAGTCTGGATATTTCACCCATAACGGAATGTCCTGTACCATCGTCTGTAATGTCTCATGATCTAAATCTCGTAGAGGTCTAATGACAGGATCCTGCAAAAGTCAATCATGAAAAAACAGATTAGAATATAAATGCTGATCATCTTGCATAGTCTGACTATAAGAGAAACTGTTGACCGACACCGATACACTGTCGTTAACTAGAAGAACGGTCTCAATTCGCATAGTTTCATTGTGAAACTGGGCTGTCGATTTGGTGTAAAACATATATGTAATTCCATTTCACATGAACTGCTAATAACTGGAACATCTGCCATATGCAGCCAATCACACAAATTACTTTGGCATCATGTTTTTTTAATTACTTTGAGCGTGTCGGGGCCTTTAGGGTCGATGCTGTCATACTCAACAGAATTTCATTCAGCAATAGTATGATGGAAAATACCCTAGATCCACTGGAACGTAACAAGAAAGGGAATCTCAAATCGCGTACCAAGACAAAAGAAGGGCACTAAAATCGCTTTCCCGTCGTCGCGCCCACCAAGCTCCACCGGAGCCACGAGTTGCTGGCAACCTATGCCGTAATGCCGATGCCGGCGCGACCGAGGCTGCGTGCGCCGGGGTCTTGGATGCGCCGGTCTTGTAGATGCCATCATTGGCATGGACGACGATTGGAGTATGGGTGGAGCGCAGCGGAGCCGTTTAGGTTGGAGCATCGCGCTCAGGACTCAGAGGGAAGTAGTGGGCTTTGCGTGTTCAGGGAATCGGTGGTTGGTGGGCCTTGTGTTTCCTTACATTGCTGCTCGTGGCGTGCTGGAGAAGATGATCGTCGGAGGTGCGGAAGCCACGGCGGAGGGGATGGGGCTTGGGGAGAGAGAGGTGGGGTTGAGGAATGAGAGGAGGTGAGGTGGCAAATACGGGTGACATGTCAATCCACTACTGTCCACGTCATCAAAACCATGGCCGAAAAAACCGCGGACGCGAAAACCGCTCAGAGGTGAAATGGCCCAATAGTATCCTCGAAAAAGAAATGGCCAATAAAAAGAGAGTTTCCAAATTTTATGAAAGACGATACTCCCTCTGTGTACACTGTTATAAAATGTTTTTTTTTCGATACAAATGTGTATAGATGCGTTTCAGTGTATTTGTTCACTCATTTCAGTCCGTATGTAGTCCATATTAAAATATTCAAAATATCTTACAATAGTTACTGGAAGGAGTCATTTCGAACATTACTTTTGTTTGGGTGTACTAAATCTACGCTAAGTTTCGTGATACATTAAGCATAATCGAAATAGAGTTCTAGAAGTAGCACCGTTTGTTGGTTGTGCCGGATTTCAGACAACGCTTCTAAGTTTGTATTAGCAAACTGTAACACCAAAAAAAACTATTATTGAGAAGTAAACACAAATTTATATTGAAAGAAAAATCATGAACTTGTCCCAAAAGTCAGAACTTGATGGGTGTAAAGTACATGGGCTTTTGGCCCGGACTCATTTTTGACCCAAAATGGTCGTGTACTCTGGAGTGTCAAGTTCGTATAGTGCTCCTATTGGTGGCAAAAGTGCAACAGTCATTACGAAATTTATCACCTTCAATAACATAGAGTCAGTGTAAAGAAACGGTGGCTATGACCTATGTTTTGTTTTACTTAACGGCGTGGATTTTGATATACATTTCGGGTGCAACATGAATGCACTTGTCTCAGAAGTCAAAACATGGTGGGTGTAAAGTATACTCCCTCCGTCCATGAATAAGTGTACATATAGTTTTTGTCTTAAGTCAAAGTTTTAATACTTTGACCACCTTTCTAGGAAAAAGTAAAAGCATTTATGGCACCAAATTAGTATCACTAGATTCATTTTGAAATGTACTTTGATAATATATCAATTTGATGTCATATATGTTACTATTATTTTCTATAAAGTTGGTCAAAATTTTAAAACTTTGACATAAACAAAAGCTAGACGTACATTTATTCGCGGACGGAGGGAGTATGTGCTTTTGGGCCGGGCTCATTTTAACCCAAAATGGCTGCGGACGCTGGAGTGTCAAGTTGGTATACTGCTCCAACTGCAATTGGTGGCAAAGTGCATTGGTCGTTACAAATTTTATTACTACCTTCAGTAACATAGATCGAGTCAGTGTAAAACAGGTGGCTAGCTATGACCTCTGACTTTGCTTTTACTTAACGCTGTGGATTTGATTCTTTCTTTCCTTCTCTAACGAAGCAAGCAATTATTCCTCCCAGCGAAAAAGGTTTCAACAAAGTAGGCTGGATTTCTGTGGCGAATCCAATCCCTATATATGGTCCCTAGCAAGAGAGAAGCAACACGGCACCAATCGAAGCCGTTTCATATCACGCCGATCGATTATGAGTAGCCATCTGCAGCAATATCTGATCATTTGGCACCGAAAGCAATCGCTCCTCTTATAAACAACAAAGGCCCTGCGGGGATTTCGCGCCGACGTGCACAGACTGGTCACATTTGTTCTCGGGTCGTCTAAATCGGTGTCAGGTCGCCGTCGTCCACCGTGCCGGAACTCGACACCCTAGCCAAAACTTGCAGAGCAACAGCTAGTCCCATCGCCGTCGGATAAAGGGGCCTGTCTGTCTACCTGGCCGCTAGAGAATACGGCAAAGTCGGAACCGGATACGCAAGCGAGCGGGCGGCAAGCTATGCCCGGATCGAGCTGGGGAATTGTACGTTTGCCAACCAACCAACAAAAAGGGACGACGACGTGCCTGGTCAGGGCAAGCGGAAGCACCTCGGTGAAGCCACGGGGCTCTTTGAGCACGGCACGGCGCACGAACCGAAACTAGACTAGAGTACTGGACGCCGGCCGTATCCCTGACCGGTTAACTCCGGAGACGGAACTTACTGATTGGTTAATCCGGCGACGGAACCACGGAAAGTGCACTACGCAGGAGAGAGAAGGGGGTGGTCACCTGGGGACGGCGGCGAGGCGCGAGGAAGCGGAGGTAGACGAGGCAGGCGGCGGCGAGGCCGAGGGGGAGGCCGAGGCCGAAGCCGAGGATGCCGCCCACGAGCCCCATCGCCGTCCACGCGCCCGCATGGAGGTCACGAGCTGGCGCCGGCCGAGCCCGTCGGCGATGGGCCGCCGGGAGGCTCCTCCTCGGAGGCGTCGAACGGCGCCAAGCGAGCGGCGTTTCCCGCGTTTTTTATGGGGGCAGAGCGGGCGGCCAGTGGGATGCGCGCGCACGCGCGCGCGGGGAATCGGAGGAAATGATGGGGCGCGTGCCGGTCAGCCGCCTCCCTGCAGCGAGCGCTACTACCAATTACCGAAGCAGCTCTCCCCCGAAACTCTAAATGACAAGCTGGGCCCACTATAACAATGTGATGCTTATTTCTTGCGGGAGTGATGAATTATGTCGATTTCATTTCAAGTTTCATTACATTTTTTAGTTTTGGAAAAATATGAAAAAAAATCATATGTAAAGAATCCACATAACTAAAAGAAGTCATCATGTGTTTTTCATAATTCATGAATGATCTCTTTTTCTTCAAAAAGGGGGAAAATTTGTACTTATTCCCAACATATATTCTTTACATTAGTTTTGTTTTGTTTTGGAGAATTAGCTCTAGTTGTCGTCAACTCCTTTTGACTTTAGAAAGGCAAGTCGTCAAATTATTATATTGCTTGATACTTAAACTGGCCATGGGCAACCCGGCCTCACACCCCAAACCCAAAGCCGGCTGTAGGGCCAGACACTGGGGCTCCAAATAAGCCTGACAAACTGGCCCAAAAGCCCAAGAGTGCCCAAAATGCCCAAAAACCGATCCTAATTGAAATATAGCAGTAGTAATATAAACCCTAAGAATATTTAAAATATTATTAAATAGGGAAATAACCTCTAGTATTTACTTCAGACAAGGCCTAAGTTGTGATTTTAGGGCCGGTATTTTTAAAGCCCGTACTAAGAAAGCCCAGCCCGACAAATGCGCAGGTGAATACTCCTTACGCCCCAAAAAGTTTGTCTTAGATTTGTCTATATACAGATGTATCTAGACATGTTTTAGTGTTAGATACATTTATATGTAGATAAATTTAAGACAAGCTTTTTGGAACGAAGGCAATGCTCAATACAGATTAATCTGTGCAAACGAGTATAGTTGTTGGGAATCTTATCAACTTCTGTAACATAACGTCACTGTAAAACCTTTTGGTTATGACTTTTCTTAACTTCACATGGTGTATCTGATTCTTTCCTACTCCCTCCGTCCCAAAAATTTTGTCTTAGATTTGTCTAGATACGGGTGTATCTAATACTAAAATGTGACTTGATACATTCGTACTTAGACAAATCTAAGACAAGAATTTTGGGACGGAGGGAGTAGTACTATCTTTTTTAATAAAGTAATCAATTCAGCTTTTTCTTGAGAACCACTTTTTATCCTGGCAAGTTCCCAGTTCAAATTTCCCCTCTATCTCATTTTGAGCGTACTCCACTCCCCCCCCCCCCCCCCCCCCCCCCCCCCTTAAGTATTTTTTTTTGAGGTAACCCTCCTTTTCAGTTTAGTATAGGTCATCTAATTTTTTGGAATTTTCGGTTTGTGTGGCTCGCAATAACTCTTGGCTCTTTATTGGCTTGCTCATTTTGGCAATACGCAACTACTACTATTAATTGCAACTGCATTATCTTTTCTAAAGAAACTGCATTATCTCTAAAAATCCAAATGCATTAATCTTTTCAAATAAATTGCGGGGAAACTGCATTAGCCTCAAAAACGCTCTTATAAGATGGGGCGAAAGGAGTTCATCGTATGGTACTAAAATAAAGGGCCTAGCTAGCTGGCAGTTGGTCAGAATTGATGACGAATCAGCCGGGAAGCAAGCAAGCAGCCGCAGGTAGAGCCAGGTCGAGGAGTATGGCAAAATGGGAATCGGATACGCAAGCCAGCAACCTGCTGGAAAATGGTTCGTTGCATCAAAAAGGCATGGGTCGTGTGCCTGGTCAGAGCAGGAGAAGAGAAAACCACCTGGGCTAAGGCATGGACCGTCGAGCACCGCACGACTGAACTGGCCAGAGACTCGTACGTCACGTGATTTGGCAATATCCCACCGGAGTAGAAACTGTGGTAGACTAATCACGACGTCCCTATCAACGCGAATCCGATGGAGATGGGGAGGATGGGGGCCGGCGACCGGCATGCACGCACGTACGGCGTCGGTCGGCGGCCACGACTGAGTTCCCCCGATTTCGATTCGCGTTGGTGCTGCGTCGTGGGGGAGTGGATTGCTCGCGGAGATCGAAGTGCACTGATTGATTGATCCGCGTGGCGTGGTTGCAAGTCGCGGAACGATACGATGATCGGTTGGAGGAGCTAGCGAACCGGGCGACGGAACTCACCTGGAGACGGCGGCGGGGCGCGACGAAGCGGAGGTAGACGAGGTAGGCGGCGGCGAGGCCGAGGGGGAGGCCGAGCACGAAGCCGAGGATGCCGCCCACGAGTCCCATCGTCGTGCACGCGGCCGCGGACGCAACACGCGCATGGAGATCGCGAGCTCACGGCCGGTCACGAGGCGCGCGCCCGGAAGCCCGCCGCTCGCGTGCGCCGGAGATGGACGGGACGGCCGGCGGCGCGCGCGGTCCTCCTCGGAGGCGTCGAACGGGGACAAGAGGGCAAAGATCACGGGGGCCAGCAAGGTAGGTAGCTAGCTAAGCAAGTGCCAAGCGAGCGCCGAGCCGGGTTTGTTTATGGGAGGGAGGGGGCGGGCGGAGAGTGGGATGCGCGCGGCGGGGGATCGGAGGGACGAGAGGATACGGGTGTCGGGCGTGGATTTTGTACTATGTGTGCTGGCGTGTCGCGGGTGCCACTGCCACCAGGTTCGAGCCGCCCGAACGCTAAAATGCAAAGTAAAGTTCAACTAAAAGTTGTCCTTTTTTTAAGCTGTGTTCATACAAGATGCCAGATGCAGCGTCACAATTTATATCTAGCTCTGGTCCACAGCTCAAGAAAAGAAAGGGATAAATGTTACTCCATCCGTTTCTAAATATTTGTCTTTTTAGAGATTTCAAATGGACTACCACATACGGATGTATATAGACATATTTTAGAGTGTAGATTCATCCATTTTGCTCCGTATGTAGTCACTTGTTGAAATATCTAGAAAGACAAATATTTAGGAACGGAGAGAGTACACTGGAAGTCACTCCATATCTTATTTTGGTATTATTCACGATCTAATTTCCCCCTTTTTGGAGGACCGAAATAACGAGCGAACGTTCGCTGCAGGGGAGTCTCAGCGCGACCCAAGATATGCTCGTCAGGTAGGGAGGATCCTAAAATCGTAAGCGTGCTGGTGCGCCTACCAAATACGCGAGCGAAACGGGCCCACAAAGCAGAGTTCAACTAAAAGTTCTCCTTTTTTTAAGCAGTGTTCATACGAGATGCCAGATGCAGCGTCACAATTTATGTCTAGATCTAGAAGAAAGGGAGAAAACTAAGCGGTCAGCTTTGTAAGCTACAAACAAACAATTGCAATCAAGGAAAAGAAAGGGATAAATCTCACTGCAAGTTGGGTCACTCCATATTGTATTTTTCATGTTATCGATGATCTGATATCCCTCATTTTGAAGAGCCGGAATAACAAGCGAACGTTCTCTCCAGGGGAGTCTTAGCGCGATGGAAGGTACGCTTGCATGGGAGGGAGGATCCTAAATTCCTAAGCGTGAGTGTGCGCCTACCGAACACGAGAGTGAAACGGCCCAGACCCATTTAGCTGCCACGGTCGGTCAATACCTACGCCTATATCACGAATTTGGGTGGAAAATTTTCAAAAATGTTATCTGACAAGCGTTTCCTAGGAGATCAACCCTAGTGAACGTGTTCCCAATACTCGCATGGATCTAGGCGCAAGGCCATTGACACATAGCTTTCCTATAGTCATTTGCTGCAACCCGCTCTGTGGTAAACACGTTATTTTCTTTTTGTCCAAAAATTGCACAAGAAAGGTGATCGATGATCTGATATCCCTCATTTTGAAGAGCCAGAATAACAAGCGAACGTTCTCTCCAGGGGAGTCTTAGCGCGATGGAAGGTACGCTCGCATGGGAGGGAGGATCCTAAATTCCTAAGCGTGAGTGTGCGCCTACCGAACACGAGAGTGAAACGGCCCAGACCCATTTAGCTGCCACGGTCGGTCAATACCTACGCCTATATCACGAATTTGGGCGGAAATTTTTCAAAAATGTTATCTGACAAGCGTTTCCTAGGAGATCAACCCTAGTGAACGTGTTCCCAATACTCGCATGGATCTAGGCGCAAGGCCATTGACACGTAGCTTTCCTATAGTCATTTGCTGCAACCTGCTCTGTGGTAAACACGTTATTTTCTTTTTGTCCAAAAATTGCACAAGAAAGGTGATCGAGGTGTGTGTGTGTGTGTGTGTGTGTTGGTTTGGGGGGGGGGGGGGGGGGGGGGGGGGGGGCGTGGGTCAAACCCGCGGCCTCCTGTGCATGTGTGGGCGTGTGGTGCCACTTGGCAGAGAGGGCTTTTGTGAATCTTCTATGTTTAAATTATTATATAATTTTTCCAAAGTTAATTTGTTTTTTAATTCATCCAAAAATACTGATTTTTAAAGATTCCTCACATAGTAGTTTTCTTATTTATAGCATGGCTTTTTAATTTTAAGAGGATGACAATTTTGTTATTCGTAGGATGACATTTTATTATTATTGAGATGATGGCATTTTATTTTTAATAGCATGGCGGTTTTATTACTAAGTGCATGACATCGTTATTAACAATAGGATGGCATTTTTTATTATTAATATGATTGTATTTTATTATTGAGAGGGTATAAATTTTATTATAAAGAGCATGGCATGTATAATGTTGAGAGGATGCTATTTTTTTAATGGAGTGACAGTTTTATTTCAGGCCTTATCCAGATAAAACATTTTATCTAGATGATGGCAGTTTTATAAAGTAGCACAACAATTTTATTAATTTCAGAGCATGACCTTGGGTAAATTTATAGTTTTTTGGGTATATTTTTGTTCATGTCATTTTTTATCTAGAGTATGACAACTTTAAAGTTTACCATGTCAATTTTTATTTTGGAGATCATACAACCTTTTTTATTATACTGAGAGATGACATTTTTTTCATAAAGTAGTGTGGCATTTTTTTCATAAATTAGGGTCTTTTTTGTTGATGTCATTTTTTCTAATAAATAAGTAAATTTAAATGGGCCTCTGGGTCAACCAGGTGTCGCGCTAGAGTGCGGACGAAGAGCGAACCACCTGAAACATCTATTGGGGAGGGACCTCCCCCCCCCCCCCCCCCCCCCCCCCCCCCCCCCCCCCCCCCCCCCCCCCCCCCCCCCCCCCCGCGCGCGCGCGCGCCCTGGCGTGGCCCAGCTAAGGGTGTAATTTGAGTACCATCTTTTGATCACCTAAAAATTGCCATGTTCATGTAGCAAACTAACTAGATACGTCGGGGATTAATTACCGTCCTAAGAAATATGGAACATGAATAAAACACCCAAAAAACCACACACAACAAGTTTTATGTGTTATGTCAGCAAATTTCACATGGGCAAATGTTGCACTTATTATCTAACACATGGAATTGTTGTGGTCTAGGCATTGAAATTACCACATACACTTGTAATTAGCGATTCCACAAATTATAAACTAATCTCATAGCCCATGTCAAATCCCATAAAAGAAGTAGAATCATATAATTTGCCATTCTTTAAATCATGGGCGAATCTTGCATCACTAGTCCTAGTTGCCACCTCAGCCAAGAAAAGTACCCTAAGTTTAGATCTGTGCATTTTAATATGGAGAAGAAGTTGTCATGACACTTTGGTATGACTAACCAATTGAATAAGGTGTTCATTAACATCCTAAAAACATGTAACACAAATAAGACCTCCAAAAAAGCATGCAGAGAAGAAACGTTGGTGCCATATGTATGCAAATTTCACATGAATTGCATTGCACCTCAAAATTCCCACAAAAATGTTGTCATGTTCTAGGAATTTAAAATACCCACATCATCTTTCTCTACCTGCTACGGGCCATGGATGCCACCAAGTATGAAACGCCCAAATGCAAATATGTACTCATAGTATGGCATATCCTTGTGGTGTTTCAAAAATTCTATATGGTCATCAGAAGCGGGTGCATATAATAGGCTCAATATATTCAATTATCATATTCAATGCACAAATTATGTTGTTTCTTAATTTTTATCAATTTTGTACTCTACCAGGTATGTGTACGTGTGTTGCCATGGGGGTCATATATTTTTTAACACAATAAGAGGACCATACGGGACAAATCTCGATGCAAAGCAAATAAGGAAGATTATGTTCCTGTTATAAAGTACATATTTTTCAATTATTTCATATACTGCTAAAATAGGTATGTGTCCATGATTAATTTGTTTTATTGGGTTACCAAATATAAGAGAATGATTGATATTTATTTGCTTATGGGCCATGAATTTATTGTTTTTAATTGGATTACCAAAAATGTCTGACATGTACCAGGTTTTACCATGATAAATAATTTATTTATGGACTGTAAATTATTGCTAAAACAAAGATTGGCTTGATGAAAATCAGAAGGGAGTGAAAAACAAGAGAAAGGGGGTGACTAGATCTCAGTCAACCGAGACTTAACCAAGTCTTAGTCGGGTGACATAACATGTAGAAAGTAAAAAACTTAAACTAAAAAAGAAAATTTTGCGTGGATCTCCATGTAAGATCTTACGAATATGGCATCGACCGAGAGTTAAAGAAGTCTCGGTTGATTGAGATTTAACAACACCGTATGAAAAATCGGTTAAGGGTGGGAGGTTGGATGAAGAGGTGGTTGGGAGAAAACAGAGTGGATGATAGAACCTCAGGTTCTTTATAAGTATTGTAGAGGTAGAGATAGAGATTTAGTTATCCTGATGGTCCTTTTTTCAATAAGATGCAAATGTACCTCATGGATAATGAAACATGTATTTTAAATGTTCTTTAATGTGTAGCTACTTTACATGTTAAAATACTATTTTAGAAATGGTGTGGACCTCCAGAATATATTTGTTTAAATATTCATCATAACATTCTGTATGTTGGGTGAATGTGGATGGTATTTGTGAGCCGTAATTCCATCAGGAAGAAAAAGGATAAACATTCAAGATCCAAGGACATGCCTTGCCTTTGTTGGGGAACATAGTAATTTCAAAAAAATTCCTACGCACACGCAAGATCATGGTGATGCATAGCAACGAGAGGGGAGAGTGTTATCTACGTACCCTCGTAGACTGAAGCGGAAGCGTTGACACAACGTAGAGGAAGTAGTCGTACGTCTTCCCGGTCCAACCGATCCAAGCATCGTTACTCCATCACCTCCGAGTTCTTGACACACGTACAGCTCGATGACGCACCCCGGGCTCCGATCCAGCAAAGCGTCGGGGAGGAGTTTCGTCAGCACGACGGTGTGGTGACGATCTTGATGTTCAACTGTCGCAGGGCTTCGCCTAAGCACTACTACAATATGATCGAGGTGTAATATCGTGGAGGGGGCACCGCACACGGCTAAGGAACGATCACGAAGATCAACTTGTGTGTTCTAGGGTGCCCCCCTGCCCCCGTATATAAAGGAGCAAAGGGGAGGCCGGCCGGCCCTTGGGCGCGCCAAGGAGAGAGGGGAGTCCTTCTCCTAGTGGGAGTAGGACTCCCCTTTCCTAGTCCAACTAGGAATAGGGAGGGGGAAGGAAAGAGAGGGAGAGGGAGAGGGAAAGGGGGGCCACGCCCCCCCCCTCCTAGTCCTATTCGGACTCCCCATGAGGGGGGGGCGCCACCTCCTGGGCTGCTGCCCCTCTCTCTCCCCTCAGGCCCAATAAGGCCCATTACTTCCCCGGGGGGTTCCGGTAACCCCTCCGGCACTCCGGTTTTATCCGAAATCACCCGGAACAATTCCGGTGTCCGAATATAGTCGTCCAATATATCGATCTTTATGTCTCGACCATTTCGAGACTCCTCGTCATGTCCCCGATCTCATCCGGGACTCCGAACTCCTTCGGTACATCAAAACTCATAAACTCTAATATAACTGTCATCGAAACCTTAAGCGTGCGGACCCTACGGTTCGAGAACAATGTAGACATGACCGAGACACGTCTCCGGTCAATAACCAACAGCGGGACCTGGATGCCCATATTGGCTCCTACATATTCTACGAAGATCTTTCTCGGTCAGACCGCATAACTACATACGTTGTTCCCTTTGTCATCAGTATGTTACTTGCCTGAGATTCGATCGTCGGTATCCAATACCTAGTTCAATCTCGTTACCGGCAAGTCTCTTTACTCGTTCCGTAATACATCATCCCGCAACTAACTCATTAGTTGCAATGCTTGCAAGGCTTAAGTGATGTGCATTACCGAGAGGGCCCAGAGATACCTCTCCGACATTCAGAGTGACAAATCCTAATCTCGAAATACGCCAACCCAACATGTACCTTTGGAGACACCTGTAGAGCTCCTTTATAATCACCCAGTTACGTTGTGACGTTTGGTAGCACACAAAGTGTTCCTCCGGTAAACGGGAGTTGCATAATCTCATAGTCATAGGAACATGTATAAGTCATGGAGAAAGCAATAGCAACATACTAAACGATCGGGTGCTAAGCTAATGGAATGGGTCATGTCAATCAGATCATTCAACTAATGATGTGATCCCATTAATCAAATAACAACTCTTTGTCTATGGTTAGAAAACACAACCATCTTTGATTAACGAGCTAGTCAAGTAGAGGCATACTAGTGACACTTTGTTTGTCTATGTATTCACACATGTATTATGTTTCCGGTTAATACAATTCTAGCATGAATAATAAACATTTATCATGATATAAGGAAATAAATAATAACTTTATTATTGCCTTTAGGGCATATTTCCTTCAGCCTCAACCAACCTACACGTGGAATCCGCCCGACTTCGATTTTGATATGGAGAATATCGCTGATAGAAGACTTAACCTCAAAATAAGAAGAGTGGTGGCTAATCGTTCCCTAACACACTGGTGTATGTTGAACAATGTAGTATTATAGAAATCACATCTTGAAATAATCTTTTGGCGAATGAAATCGCATCTTGAATTTGTTTGGATACTAGATTTGCACATCAACTTGAGGAGGGGCTCGGACTTTGTCTTCCATTGGTGTCCACCGCGCCCGTGCAAACTAGGATTCCTGCTTTGCACTTTGGTCTTAGCGACATAACCCACATCACCAGAAAAAAAAGGCATAACCCAGATATCCATAGGAAAATCGACGTGAATTAGATTCAACTACACGTGTCTTTGCAAGGTGTCACGCCAACATTGAGTTTGGAAGAAATGTGCAGATACTAACACGGGTAGGTATATTTCAAATGTATGAACCTTTTTCCTCATATTGTCTGTTTTTAAATAGTTTTGTTTTATCGCGGATCACATATGTAGACATTTTGTCATGATAAACTTTTAAGTTTGCATTAGTCAATATTGTACTCAGTCTAGTTGACAATATTTTGACTAGCAATTACCATGTAAATACATAGTTTGTGTGAGACAACGTCTCAATCATAAGTAAGTACTTTTGAATACAAACCTAATAACATCAATTTTATGTCACATTCTTGTTTACATTAATTATGTAATTATTGGTCAAAACCTTTTTTGAATCAAAATACTTATTATAATATCTATAAAAATAGAAGGAGTATATTTCACGATATAGACAATTTCCACACCATGAACCCAACCCATCATGAGCGGTGATCTTCTCATGTTCACAGCATGACAATCACTGTGACACGCTTACTTATGAACATTTTCTATGTTTTATATTTCTTCTCGTTTTAATTTTGTGAAATTTTTTCAAAATCATAAAACTTGTATCATTTTTAAAAATGGGTATACTTTCCTAATTGATGAACATTCTTTGAAATTTGGGTCATATTTCAAGATCTAAGAATTTTTTCCATCCATGTATATTTTAAAATTCATGAACGTTTTGTTTTGAAATTTGGAAAAAATTTAAATCCAAGAAAATTTTCAAATTCGTGTTTTGTTTTGAAATTTGGAACATTTTTTGAAATACATGAGCAGTTTTAAAATTCCCGATTATTTTTTGAATCAAGAAATATTTTTAAAATTCATGCATATTTTTAAATTTATTAAAGTTTTTAATCCAGCAATGATTTTCATCTTTTTAGCAGTTTTCAAAGTCAAAAAACAAAAGGAAACGAAAACAAATCAGGGGCGCCCCTGCCCGCACATGGGCCAGCCCAAAGCGCGTGGTGGGTGGGCGTTTATTGTCACCTCGTCGGCCTAGGCGCGCTCGAGGAGGACTCTGCCGCAACGCCACGCCCCAAGGCCCAACTCTTCCTCCTAAAATCCCTTCGGAGTCGCCGTCGTCACCCATCGCCTCCCACGCGGGTTGCTCTTGTCGTGAAGCGATCGACGCCCTTTTCCTCCTCGAAAATATATAATAGAACACCTGCACCCAGGCCCTTCCTATCTAGCCATCCATTCTGCGCATCGCTATTCGTGCAAACACATTTCTCTTTTTTGTTTCTCTCGCATAAAACATGTTTTTAAGTTCAAACCTTTGCAGCGTGGCAAAGCTTTCTATCTAGAATGTAGGATAAATCTTTCAGATTTTTTGGTTAAAAATAAATATACAAAAAATGATTTTTTAGATTAAAAATCATTTTTAATCAAAAAAATCATTTTTTGTAATCTTTCATATTTTTTGGTCAAAAATAAATATACAAAAAAAATCATTTTTTGTATATATACGAAAAATGATTTTTGACCAAAAAAATCATTTTTTATATTAAAAATGATTTTTGATCTAAAAAATCATTTTTTGTATATTTATTTTTGACCAAAAAATCTGAAAGATTTATCCTATACAAAAAATGATTTTTTAGATTAAAAATGATTTTTAATCTTAAAAATCATTTTTTGTATATTTATTTTTAACCAAAAAATCTGAAAGATTTATCCTAGATTCTAGATAGAATGCTTTTTATCTAAAAAATCATTTTTTTATATATTTATTTTTGACCAAAAAATCTGAAAGATTTATCGTAGATTCTAGATAGAAAGATTTGCCACGTTGCAAAAGTTTGAACTTAAAAACATATTTTATGCGAGAGAAACAAAAAAGAAAAAAATTCATATAGAAAGTTAGTTGTGTTGCATAGATCTTAAAACAATATTGAACAGCCAGGATAGTAGAGCCCGGATGCAGATGTTCTAAAAATCCACGTCCCAAGCGAGAAGCACCGGCGCATGGACCGCGAGCCCCGTGCCCACGACGGGGAGGTGGAGGCCCGACGGAAGCGCCACCTCGTCGACCGCGAGATGAATCCGCGGGGGAAGAAGAGGATGAGCACCGACGACGATCCGCGTGCCGGCGGAGCGTCCAGCTCCAACGCGATGAGTTCAGATGCGTGGGCTGAGAAGGTTCACCCGGAGGGCGAGATGACCGATGAAAGCGCCGCGTCTGCTACACTGGCGCGGTCTCCACCGTCCTCACCCAGCGCTGCCCTATCCGAGGAGTCGTCCACCTACTCCCTGCCACAGGAGATGGTAGACAGATTGAGGCAAATCATGGCCAATCATGAGGCGGACGAGCAGCTGCAAAGTATTTACTACTGAAATCACGTCTTCTGACTAATATTTAGCTCTCTTTTCTGACAAGAAAAAATCAACTATCTTGGACATTAGATTTTGTACATAAATCATACATACGTATAGTTATCTATATCCTTATGGGAATCTAACGGGGAAACCCTATTTTGTTATAGTTCAAAGAGACGCCGAGCTGTCCAAACTTACAGTGGAGAGCGATTTTTGCGACATTGATGACGGCAGTTCCCGGAGTTGTAAAGCTCGGAAGGTGGCTGTGCTAGCTTCACGGTCCGTCGTTGCTCTCTCTTCATTTTCAAGTGTCACCCCCCCCCCCCCCCCCCCCCCCCCTCTCTTCTTTTACCACTCTCTCCAAATAGTGCAAGATTTGCATATTGTTGACTCCTACCTGCTTCTTTTTCAGATGAAAAGAGGATAAGAGTTTGCTCAGGATTCGTGATATCATCCAATGCTTGTACAGATACCTACAAAATCTTAACTTCGGCAACACTAATAAGGTCTCTTAACACGAATAACATTTTGATTCCAGATGTAAAGGTGGGCGCATGCAGTAGTAGTTCCTTGTGAATCTACTTTTAGTATTAAAAGGTGGAGTACATATGTATTTTTTTCTTGCCTAATTTTTTTGTCGGATAACTTATTGTAGATCAAGGTGTGTTTACCAAATGGGGATATCTCTGATGGCATCATATCCATGGTAGATTTTCACTATAACATAGCTGTTGTTAAAGTGAAATCTGATCAGAAACTTCCAGAGGCAGTTATGATTAGTGAAGTTATCAAAAGAGGAGCCGTGTTAGCGATTGGACGTTTCTATGATCATGGTAGAGTGATGTGCGCACAAGGTAAAATCATAAAACAAGCAAGTACATTTGATTGCTTGGAGCTTCTAGTATCAAGCTGCCAGACGACCATGGTAAGCCCAACTATAGCGCTTTTATCTCCGCATTCACTAAACGAAATGCCGAACTGGTGTTAGTACTTCCCTCTGTGCTATACTATCTTGAACTATTTTATTTAGTTCATATAGATGCTGTAGTGCCACTTTCATGCTAAAAGTTGTGGAAGTAAGTCAAAATGTGCTAGAGAATGAAAAAATAGCAGCACATCCTTCTTTTGAAAGGGCCCAAACATGACCTTTATAGCATAATCAGATGCCTAAGAAGACATGACTTACACCATTATAACTAAATATGTGACAGTGCTAATTCTTTGAGACATACCACAAGAAAATGTTTGATGCGAATATCTATTAAGATGTACAATTGAAAACTTCACTTGAATTGTTTTCTTATCCCTATCGCTGTTTGTTCTTTGTTGTGAAAATGTTTCTGTTTATTGTGCATGATATTTGGTGCAATTTTCTATAGCTATTCTCTTGTGCTTGGGATGCCATTTGGTCAGCCTATTCATAATTATTTGCTCCTTTTTACTAGGCGGGTGTTGGAGGTCCCCTTGTAAATTACAGTGGTGATGTCGTGGGTATCAATTTCTACGGAGAGAACCACACACCCTTTCTTTCAACGGGAGTTATTGTAAGATGCTTGGAACATTGGAGAAAATATGGGTAGACACATTTCTATACCAACACTGCTAGATATCTTATTTTTAGCACCCTTGCATATGATGATGCTTTGTTTTGATTTGTAGAAAAATAATTCGACCTTGGCTTGGAATCATGTATACAAGCCTATTGATATGTTGCCACTTCGAGTTTTGGAGAGATGTGCATATCTTGGCAAGGGTTTGTATATTTTAGATGTATGAAACTCTTCTTTTTATCGTTTCTTACTTATTACTGTACTAGTTCATGAAAGATCAAAGCATTTTTTTTTGGGATGGTTTTTGTGTGTGTAGATAGCATTTGTAGGCATTTTCACTATTATGAACACAAATTCTTTGGTACTCATCTTCTGTGGATTTCTCAACATTTACAGTATTGCTGCACTTTTGTTATAGCAAGATCTTCAAAGATAATTATGATAATTGCTGGAAAAACATAATTTTTAGTGGCAAAAGCATCCCAAATATAAGGGTGTGAATGGACTCGCGGGAGATACATTTTGAACGTTTTCATGCAAAGCTAGTTATTTGGTTTTTTTTCTCCTAAATGCAGGGTTGCTCAAAATGCTAATACTTGACTATATGTACAATTCTATTTTTAATGTTCTTTATGTGCAATCTAAAATCTCAAGAGTGATGGTAGTGATATTCATATTTCGACAAGGCAGACTTAATAATTTGGTAATTAGGTGGCCAAGAGATCACCTGCCGATGTAGCTGGGCTTTTTGTTGGTGACGTTTTGGTCGAATATGCGGGAGAAGTTATCTGTACTGCTCCAAAGGTGATTTCTACTTCAGATAATTGCCATTTTATTATTTATATTAGTAATGTGTTTTTTATCATATAAAATGGAAATTTTAACCACATTTTTTTTTGCATCATGCACAGTTTGGTGCAATGTTGATGGATATGTGTGAGGAACAAGTCGAGGCAGATACTTTAAGAAGCAAAGTGACTATTGAGGTATTTTTTCTAAATTATTCTAGCAATTAGGATTGTCGCCATATGTTCTAACCATTGAATATTGGACATTTTCACTAGGTCGTTTTAAGGAATGAAGGAGATGGCAGCATAGCAAGGAAGACGTTGCATGCTGATGTTTTAAGCGAGTTCAATTACTATAGGTGGTGTATCATTTTCTCTGTGTTGTGGAGTTAATTTTGTTGGAATTACTTTTCGTTTTGATAGTACTTTTGTTGACTTCAGATGGCTAGATCCATTGCCTAACTACAATCGCAGTGTTTATGCTAGAGAACAGTTTATGGAATTATAATAAGGTACGGTGATACTACACTAACATTATTTGTTGCATTTTTAGTTCGATTTGTGTTCTCTTGACTATTTCCTCTTTGCTGGAGCCTGAAACTTGTGTGAACCCACTTCATGTATTCTGTTATTAAATATTCCCTCCGCTTCAAAATATAAGGTGTATTTGTTTTTAAAAAAGTCAAACACGTGCATGTTTGACCAAGTTTCTAGAAAAAATAGCAATATCTACGATACCAAATTTATATCATCTGATCCAACACGAAAAATATTTTCATATTTTATCTATTAAGTATTCAAGATGTTGATATTTTCTTCTACAACCTTAGTCAAACATACAATCATTTTACTTGCACGATAACTGATGCATCTTATATTGTGGAACAGAGGGAGTATGTTGGTTCTTTTCCGACACTTGCAACTTATGTCCATGTGTTTTTTGCCCTCTGCCCCCTTGCAGCATGTTGTTCTTTTATTGGTACTTATGCTCATATATTTGCTATTGCTTTTATACTCAACAGGAGACAAAGTCTAGGTTTTGTTGAACATAATGGGATTTTCCTTCCTACTGCGTGTACTGATGTCTATGAAGCTCCCTCTCTAATGCCATCGCCCTGAGCAACATCAGCCTCATGACAAGTAATTTTTTTGTTTATGGCGTGTTCACAAGAAAGTGGTATTACATCAACTAATACGAAGATGCACCCGAGAATACGTCCTCATGTGTGAAAAAAAATTAACAATTTTCTCATGTGAAAAATGTTTCATCAATATTAGTCATGTAAAGATATTAGAGCCACACACATTGCAACTTTTCATGAGAAAGAAATATTTGAGCCACAAATGCTGCAACTTTTCATGAAAAGGATTTCTATTTTGGGGCACTATTTTTCTTTTCTTTTTTGTTACGTTGTGCAATACAATAAGAATGTTCTTCTATGAGAATGTACACATATAACATAAACATTTGCATGTGTAAACTTATTTTGACTTTTTGTGATTATAAAAATTGTTTTGAATATGTGATTCATCTCGGAAGCGTGTAAAGAGCATCCTTTACCAGACTCCGTCAAATTTTGACCATTGATTTAACCAAGAAAATATGAGTTGTGTTCCCTAAAAAGTATAGCATGGGAAACATCTTTCAAATCCAATAGTATAGTGTGTGTGTGTGGTGTGTGTGTGTGTGTGGGGGGGGGGGCTTAGAACTCATATCTTTATTAGTTAACAAGTGAACCGGAGGGAGTACTAAATTATAGCATAGGTATATCTATATTGTACCAAGTTGCAAGTCAAGATCTATGGCATTCATGTCACATGTTGCCTTCAACTTCAAGAGATGTTGACTTCCTATTTTGGTTAGATCTTAGTGAAAAGAAAACTAGATTACTCAAGTGTGTCGGCCAATCTCCTTAATTACAACCTTGTTTTGGCAAACGTTGCTACACAAAGTTTGGTTGAGCAGAACAACATAATTAGTTGCAAGAACTGAAACGTCATTTTGCACTGCATTAGTAGGAGTCCAATGGAAGAGCCGTGCTCGGTCAAGATGTGTAGTAGGCTAGTCATAGTGGGAGTAACTTTTCTAGTAACATAATACATCCTAATATAAGTTTTTTTTGCGGGGAATCCTAATATAAGTTCACTTATGTGTCAAGTAGTTAATAAGGAGAGAGGTGTTTGTCATAACAATATGTTATCGTAACATAACGCAACCCAAGCAAAATGAGTCTATAACCTAATAAATGCAACCATCTATGATACTACTTCTATGATACTTTGCACTATGAAGGTAGTAACATAGAGTAGTGTCATATGCATGACACTAATCGATAATATTGAACTGAGGGGATCTCCAAAACTGACCCCTAAAAGTGACTGAACACGCATATCGCTTTCTTCTCTTCCAAGAGAAGAAAGAAAGGCGATCTCGCCTCCAGCCGCACTAGTAGAAAAATGGTCAAATGTGAAGCACATTAGTGCCGGTTTGAATTTGAGCCGGCACTAATGTGACCATTAGTGCCGATTCCAACAGCTAGGCGGGCAGGCATCATTAGTACCGGTTCGTGGGCAACCTTTAGTACCGGTTCATGTCACGAACCGGTACTAATGAGGCCAGTGCGGCTGTGGTCAGGCTGGGGCCCCCACGAAGACCTTTAGTACCGGTTCATGGCATGAATCGGTACTAGAGTTTCTTAGTAAGCTGATTTTTAGTCCCACCTCGCCAAGAGAGAGGCAGTATGAGCGGTTTATAAGCCGTGAGTGCAGAGACAATGACGAAGATGCACAATGCTCACCTGCACGTTGATTAGCTTCAAACCTTTCGGAATAGCATAGATTGCACTGAGCTATATGTAGTGCAGTCTACACTATTCCGAAAGGTTTGAAGCAAATTAACCAGCATTGCACCTCTTTTTTATTTTTAATAACTTATTTGAACTCCGGAGTTCTTTTGTGTTCAGTATGCAGCATTCAAAGCGACGTCATCAATTTCTAACATGTTCTGACATCATTTATTGTTTTTCGGTCATTTACCTAATTGTTTAGAGAGCTAAATGACCGTGAAATTGAAAATCACTACAAAATGAACTGTGAAAATGTTGAAATTTAGCATGGTATCATCATTTCACCTGCATAGCATGTGCGAAAGAGTAGAGGGTCACGGCAAAAACTGAACGCACTTCGTGTACAAACTGGACAATCTCTTTCGGAGTATCAGGATTTCAGACGAGAACTCATCTGTTACACGGGCACTTCAATGTTTTTTAAACTTATTTGAACTCCGGACTTCTTTTGTGTTCAGTATGCAGCATTCAAAGCGACGTCATCAATTTCCAATATGTTCTAACATCATTTGTTGTTTTTCGGTCATTTACCTAATTGTTTAGAGAGCTAAATGACCGTGAAATTGAAAATCACTACAAAATAAATTCTGAAAATGTTGAAACTTGGCATGGTATCATCATTTCACCCGCATAGCATGTGCGAAAAAGTAGAGAGGGTCACGGCAAAAACTGGACGCACTTCGTGTATAAATTAGACAAACTCTTTCGAAGTATCAGGGTTTCGGATGAGAACTCATCTGTTACACGGACACTTCAATGTTTTTTAAACTTATTTGAACTCCGGACTTCTTTTGTGTTCAGTATGCAGCATTCAAAGCGACGTCATCAATTTCCAACATGTTCTGACATCATTTGTTGTTTTTCAGTCATTTACCTAATTGTTTAGAGAGCTAAATGACCGTGAAATTGAAAATCACTATAAAATGAACTCTGAAAATGTTGAAACTTGGCATGGTATCATCATTTCACCCACATAGCATGTGCGAAAGAGTAGAGAGGGTCACGGCAAAAAATGGACGCACTTCGCGTACAAACTGGACAAACTCTTTCGGAGTATTAGGGTTTCGGACGAGAACTCATCTGTTACACGGGCACTTCAATGTTTTTTAAACTTATTTGAACTCCGGAGTTTTTTTGTGTTCAGTATGCAGCATTCAAAGCGACGTCATCAATTTCTAACATGTTCTGACATCATTTGTTGTTTTTCGGTCATTTACCTAATTATTTAGAGAGCTAAATGATCGTGAAATTGAAAATCACTACAAAATGAATTCTGAAAATGTTGAAACTTGCAATGGTATTATCATTTCGGAGTATCAGAGTAGAGAGGGTCACAAAAAACTACTCAGAAATAAATAGAAGAAAATAAATAAAGCAGAAAAGAAAAAAACTATATAAAAATTACTCAAAAATAAATAGAAGAAAATAAATAATGCAGAAAAGAAAAAAACTATATAAAAAATTACTCAAAAATAAATAGAAGAAAATAAATAATGTAGAAAAGAAAAAACTATATAAAAAATTTGTTGGGGCGCTGCCCAGAAGGGCCAGCAGACTCATAGGGCAGCGCGCCCTAGTTAGGCCCAGAAGACTGCTATATAGAGAAGCTCAAAGGAGCAGCCGCGGCTGGGTTTATAAACCAGTGCGGCTGCTCTTCGCTCGGCAAGGTGGGACTAAACATTTTGCACCGCCGGTGGCAGCGCACAACCATTAGTACCGGTTGGTGGCTCCAACCGGTACTAATGATTGGGCCTTTAGTACCGGTTCGTGGCACAAACCGGTACTAAAGGGGTCGTTTCCCGCCCCTTGGCCTGGCGAAAATTGGCCTTTAGTACCGGTTGGTGGCTCCAACCGGTAGTAAAGACCCCTCTTATATATATGACACTTACGAAAAAAATCAGTTTCATCGACCACCACTTCTTCTCGATCCAACTTCTTCGCCGCGCCCGTTGCCCATCGCGCGCCGCCCTCGCCGCCCCCGCCGCGCGTCGTCGCCGTCACCGCCGTCGCCCCCGCCACCCGTCGTCGCCGTCACACCCGTCGCCCCCGCCACCCGTTGTCGCCCCCGCCGCCCGTCGCCCGTCCCCGTCGCATCGCCCGCCGCCGCCCGTACGCCACCGCCCCTGCTCGTACACACACACACACACACACACACAGAGACACGTACACACACACACATTGTTTTTACTTATTTTCTATTTTCTGTTGTTTAGATTAATGTTAGATAAATTACGTAGATAATAATGTTAGAATGTTAATGTTACATGAATTATATGGAAAAGATGTTAAATATTAATGTCAATTTTAGATTAATTAGAACAAGTTGAACTAGTTGAATTAGTATAGCTAGATATTAATTAGGTATATATATGAGATTTGAACTAGTTGAATTAATATAACTAGTTTATTTTTAGTATGAAAATTAATATAACAAGTTTATTTTTAGTAAGAAAATTTAGGTATATGAGATTTGATGATCTAATCAAAATATTACTATATAGAACTACCTACTTTATTTTAGTAAGAAATTAATAGAACTAGTTTATTTTTAGTAAATGCTTAGTTGAATTAATAGAACTAGTTTATTTAATTGAATTAATAGAACTAGTAAGTGTTTAATGTTTCACCTATATATGAACATATGTTAGATATTAATGTCAAATGTTAGATGAATTAGATATAAATTATATGTTAGATATATATTTAATTTAGTTATATGAGATTTCATTATCTAATTAACATTTTATTATATAGAACTAGCTACCTTATTTTTAGTAAGAAAATTAATAGAACTAGTTTAGTTGAATTAGTTGAATTAATTTAGTTGAACTAGTTAGTTGAATTAGTTCAATTAATTAGGTATATTTTTCATAAGTGCTTAGTTGAATTAGTTTAATTAATTAGTTGAACTAGTTGAATTAATATAATTAGTTGAATTAATAGAACTAATAAGTGTTTAATGTTTCACCTATGAACATAGGAATGTCGTCTGACGACGAACATGATTTCATTATGTGCGAATACTACGAAGACCAGCGCGGCCTGTGCGGCAGAAATTTTCTAGTTGATGATAGACGCTTCAGCATCAAGCTGGATGAGAACTTCGAAGTGGATACAGTAAGTCACAACGACAAGTCTTTTTTCGTAATTAAGCATGACTTATGCTTCATTTGCTTCAACTTTTAATTTTAATTTTTTACTATTTTACTAGCGTATCCCCTGCCATGCAAGAATTTTGTCTTGGATAAGATATGTTTCAGTCCTAACGAAACTATGGAGGTAAAAAGAGTTTACTTGAAGACCGAGCATGGTTATACCTTCAACGTCAAATTATACAATGCAGACACATACACCTATTTTGAATGCAAAACTTGACAAGCACTATGCAAGGCTTATGCATTTGAGCCTGATATGGTTATCACCTTTGATATTCGTCCGGAAGATGATATTGAAGGTAATAGAGACATCTGGGTCGATGTGCAGACGCCTCCAGTTCTACCATTATGTGAGTTTCTCAACCATATTTATGTCTTCGATATGAGATTATTTGAACCAGTTGAATAATTAATAGATCTCAATTTATATTGACAGCTTACTTCCAATCAAGCAAACATGTCCGACGCTTGGTAGACAGGACCGTCCACTGTCCCGGTGCTGAACTAAACTGCGAGGAGACAAGTCATTATGTTTCATGGCTTCAGGATCTTGATGCTGTCAAGACAAATTTCTTTTCTGCATTTAGAAATGTTAGTACTCAAAACGTGCGACCAATAGTGTTCGTACTGAACTACGGTCACATATATTTAGGAAAGATAATAATATTTCTACTATTTCTCCTCAGTGCATCTTTTGCATACATTATTTTTTAAGCTAAACTTCATTGCTAAGTATGTTACTATACGATGTTCTTCAACAGGGACTCCCGATGAATGTTGTGTCTGATTGGATCGAGACTAAAGGTACCATGAATATTGTTAGCTTACGGCCAAGATATCCTACAATGCACTTTAGTGCATTCAGGATTTCTAATAGCAAGGAATGCTTAATAGTAAAAGACTGGAGTAAAATTATGAACGATCACAGAGAAGTACTAGGGGGCAGCAATCAGAAGCGCAACCCACGATTAGGAGACAGGTTCATCTGCATGCTCCAATATGATGAATCAGCAAAGCTATACATGTTCTATGCTATTTTACCTGAGAGAGAGCAGCATGAGTGATTAATTAGCTAGTTCATGCTCTTAGTACTTGTCCTCTCATGTCCGTGTTCTTCGTCCTGAACTTAATCTCAAAGAGTGATTTGCCTTTGTGGTGTTATGAACGCTTATAATATCATTACCATGTTGAACTCGATGATATCTTTGCTATGAAAACCGTTGGTGATGATATATATGATGCAAGAGTTTTTATATTAATATGATGATGATGATGATGATGATGAGTTATTATATCATTTATGAAAGAAACCGCATATTAGTTTCAACTGGATGGATTCTAGCTAAGTGATCAAGTATATGCCATATCCATATTACCTCGATCATTTAATTAGGTGATGAAGTATATATAATATGGATATGACATATACTTGATGACTTAGCTAGGATCCACGCATCCAGTCAAACTAATCTGCGGTACATTCATCTAATGATTTAACAACTCATTATAATGTAAAAAAATCACTAAATTAAATTGAAAACACAAAATTAAAGTAAAAACAAAAAATAAAACCAAAACACACCCAAACATTTAGTACCGGTTGGTGTTACCAACCGGTACTAATGTCCTACGCGCGCACGGAGCTGCCTCGTGCCACGTGGTTGCCCTTTAGCACCGGTTCGTGCTGAACCGGTACTAAAGGGGGGGCTTTAGTGCCCATAATTTAGTGCCGGTTACCGAACTGGCACTAAAGGGCCTTACGAACCGGTGCTATTGCCCGGTTCTGCACTAGTGCCGCCAGGACATTTCCCTCCGCCGCCGTCCTCCGGCGACTCCCATCTCCGCCGCCGACCTCGGTCGCCGGTGGTGAGGGCCGGGGTCGCCGGAACGGCGCGTGTGGATATGGGCATTGGTAGCTTAGGATTTGGGCTATTGATCGTCTTGGCTACGGCGGTGGTGATGGCGCCGGATAAAAATTCTGCAGATACTTCGCTGATGAGGCGATCTGCGTGGGGGTTGGATTTGGAAAGCAGTCTGTTCAAGTAAGGATGGTGTGGCGGCGGCATCTTTGTGGTGGACATGTGTCCTCGCGCTCCGCCCTTGCGACGATGTTTGCTCCAGCGCCGCCGCGGAGCTTGGGAGGTAGTTTAGGAGCGGATGCAGATTGTTGTCTGCATCGATGGCATTCGGAAGATGGCGGATCGTGTGATGGGTTCGTGGTTCGTGATAGGAAGGTATGGTTTCCTCCTCCAACGTCTTAGTCGTGCAGGGATGCCAGATTTGGAGTTTGCTGACGTGTGCAAAGTGTTGTCCCGGTCTGATTCGTTTAACGGCAATGGCTTTACCTTTATTGGCGAGCCACCTTGGAGGTCCGCAAAACTATATATCAGCGACGGAGCCGCGTCGAGCTCGGGTATGAAGATGTTCCATCATTATTCCTTTGGTGACTGTTGTGGTGGTGCCAGAGACAGGTAACGGGCGTTGGTGCCAAGCTCAGAGGATTCTTCGGTCCTGTTTGTATTTTTACTTCTTGGTCGTGTTTCTGTTTTGCCAGGTTAGTATGTACATGGCTTGTACTACGATTCTTATGATATAAATGAGATACATATATTTTTTTGACAAAAATGAGACACGTATTACCATGAAAAAAATATGCATGACACTAATCTACTCCCCACTATGACTAGCCGTAGGAGTAACATGCATGCATTGCGCAAATGTCAACCGTGTACAATGGCGTAGTAACATGCATGCATTGAGTAGTTTACTTAGATGCCGCATCTACGCATATTTGAGTGATGACTAGCACCTAGAGCTGGGTGCCTATAAAAATGCACCTCGGCTCCTTCCATGGAGTACAGCAGTAGTTACAGTTCTCTCGTGTTTCTTCCCTGGCTAGCTCAAGGTCTACTTCCCGTGTCCACGGCGCAATGGCTTCAACAGGTGCACCCGCTCTCACTTTGAAGCTGGCCGTCGTTGCTGCCGTTCTCGCCCTGCTGGTCATACCTTCCTTGGGACGCTGTCCGTCCCTTGGTCCGGCACCACCACCACCAGCGCAGGCACCACCGCCACCACCGGAGGCCATACCACCACCACCACCACCGGCGCAGGCACCACCCCCACCACTGGAGGCGATACCGCCGCCACCACCGGCGCAGGCGCCGCCACCACCACTGATGGCGATACCGCCAGCGCCTGCGCTGGGTCCGGGGCTAGGACCGCGGCTGGGATGCGGTGAGTGCCGCGTACAATGCTTCCCGGCGTGCCAAGCCTCCCATTCCATGGACTGCAAAGAGGAATGCGACAACGATGAGAGCCGCTGCAAGGAGTGCAGGACCCCAGTGATCAAGAAGTGCACGTCCGTCTGCACGGGCAGCTGTGACTGCAGTGCTGAAGCCGACAAGTCATGCAACTCCGAATGCTCCTACAATACATGCGGCTACTGCGGGTACACCCGTGGCAAGAGTTGCAAGAACGACTGCGACAACTACTGCAACAGCAACTGCTGGGGACCATAGCCTATTGTAGCTAGTGTTGAGTGTTGACCGGCCGGACTATCCGGCTATACATGTACTCGACGGTCAACTGTGTCTACTTGTTCACGTACGTATGCATGTATCCACGCGAGGATCTGGTACTCCCTTCAATCCATATTACTTGTCTTAGATTTGTCTAGATATAGATGTATCTAAATTCATACCATTACGTATCTTAGATTTGTCTAGATACATAGATTTAGACAATCTAAGACAATATGAATAAGAGGAAGTACCTAATAATAATAGATAAACAATCAAGTACAATCAAAAGGCTAGATCCATTCTTATTGTACCAACTTTTTATGTTTACTTATGATGAATCTGGCCATACGTGCGAATCGGACAAACGGAAACGGAACACGAGGACCTCCCATGTTGCTCTCCCGCGAGCGATCCAGGAGAGAAACCTTACCCGACGCAGGACACATCCACCTCCATCCCCTTCCCGCAGCCGGTGAGCATCACCGGGCAAAGCCCACCCGACGTCAGCGGTGGCAGGGACCAGTTCCTCCTCTCGCTGAGTTGGAGCGGCGTGGGGCGCTCGCACGGCAGCCCAGATGCACGCGCCTGCGATAAGGCGTGAGCTCGGGGCGGTGGTGTGGAGGCACTACTGGTGCTGCATTAGCTTGGTCTGTTGGGGTCCTCCGCCCCAATCTGGCTTCCTTGGTGCGGCGGTTCGCCTTGGCCGGCCTTTGTACGTGGACGTGGTTGATGGCTTGGTGGTAGTTGTTGCCAGCGGCAGGTGCTTCACGGCTTGTGTTGGGTGTTGTGCTCAATGGTGGCTGTGGAGTTGGTCTAGGATTCATGACAACAATGGTCACTGATAGATCTTCAGGAGCGTCCATCTCTGAAGATCCAGTGGTTGACTTCGGAGGTGAGATGTGAATTATAGACGAAGACTTGACGCAGAGGGATGGTGGTGCAACACCACCGGATGCAGCTGCTGCGATTGCGGGAAAGTGGTGGCGACAAAACTTCAGTCACTTCGATGGTGGTGCTACCCCATCATCTGTCTTGAGCTCCTGGGTGAAAGTCTAGGTCTGACCTGAGCTGGTTATAAAATGTTGATGTTTTTTATGTCGTTTTCTTGTTGAAGACATTGCTCGTATATGTTTGGATTGATTCTTCAGGGTGAAAACCTAGATTCTAGTCTTGGTGGTTGTGTCCGATACGCTTGAGTATCGCTCCCTTACTAAAGGCGTTGCTGTTGAAGAACCTCGTTCTTCTTGTGATGTCATGAGATGGTTGGTACGGATATGGTCATTGCTACAGTTTGACGATCGCGTATCTGATCACATTGGGCCTTTTGTCCTTTTCTTTTTCTCTAACCCATGCATAGCTTTGATCCTATATGACTTTCTAATTGTTGGTGTGATTGTGTGTGCGTGTGTGTTGGTGTTGGCTATGTGCATCCTAACTATGCAGAAGTCGGGTGTGTGCTCAATATATTATGTATCCTCCTGATGCTTGATTTTGAGCCAATAAAATCCATCATTTGTCTAAAAATGCATGACATAAGCATTTGCATGTGCAAACTTATTTAGACTTTTCGTGTTTCTCAAATTTCTCTTGAATACGCGCTTCCAGGATGAAGTGTGTAAAAGCCCTCATACTAGATCCCCTCATATTTTGAGTCAAACTTTGACCACCAATTTGACCGGGAAATATGAGTTATACTCCCTCCTTTTCTTTTTACTCCGCATATAAGATTTGATCAAAGTCAAACTGCACAAAGTTTGACCAAATTTATATAAAAAAATATGAACATCTACAATACTAAAACTATATAGTATGAACATACGTTTCATGGTGCATTTGATAATATTGATTTCATATTGTGAATGTTTATATTTTTTAATATAAAGTTAGTCAAACTCTACAAAGCTTGACTTTGACCAAACCTTATATGCAGACTAAAAAGAAACGGAGGGAGTAATTATATAATGCTGGAAACATCTTTTGGGGTATATAACTTGTATTTTATTAGTTAAATCGGTGGTCAAAGTTTGACTCAAAATACGAAAGGCCATATATAACGGACTAGAAGGAGTACTAAACTATAGCCTAGGTATGTATATCTACACAAATTGTACCAACTTGCAAGTTAAGATCTATGTCATTCATGTCATAAGTTGCCTTCGACTTCAAGATGTGTTGACTCTCTTTTTGGGTTGGATCTCAGTGGAGAAGAGATACTAAATTACTTAGACTATGTCTGCCAGTTTTAGACTTGTTTTGGCAAATATAGGTATGCATATTTTGGTTGGACACAATAACATAATTAGTAGGATGAACCGAAACAGACATATTGCAATGCATTATATATGTGGAATATCTGGAAAGTAACAAAAAAATACTTTCCCTACGATTTTGATCTTGCACAATACCCTTGAAATTCGTCAACCAATTTCTGCCCAAAACGATATACTTTGTCGAAAATCCGCTTCTGAGGCCAAGCTCATCTGCACCTGCGCTGATGAAAAAAATCAAAACAAATACAAGAATTTTTTTTAAAAAATCCAATTTTTTTGCATGGTTGATAATTTGGTGCATGAGGTCCGCTCCAATTTTCAAATCATTTAGACATATGAGCAGTTCTCGGCAAAAAAGACAACTTCGAGGTATGTAAAAAAGTTTACTGTTCATGCATTGTCTTGCCTGATTTGTCTTTTTTGCCGACAGCTGTTCAGATGTTCAAATGATTTGAAAATTGGAGAGGATCTCACGCACTAAATTTTCTACCATGCAAATTTTTTTGGGAGTTTTTTATGATTTTTTTCTGGCGGGGTGCAGATGAGCCTGGGCACCGAAACGCTGCACCTGCAATCATACTTTGTGCATTTCTTTTTAGTGTGCATGTTAGGTTTGTCTTAAGTCAAGCATTTGGAAGTTTGAACAAGTTTATAGAAAAATTTACCTACATTTACAAGACTAAGTCAATATCATTAGATCCTTCATGGAATATATTTCATATTGTATTTAATGTGTACCGTAGACGTTGATATTTTTAATATAAATTTGGTCGAACTTTACCAATTTGGTAGTACTAATAAGGTGCTGGAAGATTTGTTTGTTTGTTTTTTTTCCTTGCGGGTGAAAGGTGGTGGAGGATTGAAAGCTATAGCAATGCAAAACAGCAAAATGACCCTTTTCCAAAGTTGTTCTTAGTTAGCACCACCCCTCCATGGAAATGCAAGGTGGTAGAATTTTAAATCTTTAGAGAGGGGTTTGCCCTTTCAGATATACCAAGGGTAACCCCTCCAATCGACGGAAACAACTCCCCTGCATGCCATGCTCTGGCTCTAGCCTCTATATCCAGAGTAAACCATGTCGTGCACAGGACTTCTACGGATTTGTCATAGGGTGTAATCAAAGCACGATTTCAACCATGTCTATTCACTCAAACTAATACTACTAGTAAGATCGAGCTTGTCTTGTGGAATCCAATCGAAGAGCCGTGCCTGGTCAACTTGAGTGATTAAGTCAGCTTGTAATGGCGTGGACCGTGCCCGGTCAAGATGCGTAGTAGTAACATGCATGTATGCATGCTTTGCGCAGATCTCAACGTGTAGTTTACGTAGACACTAGACAGTAACACATCTACGCACCTTTCAGTGATGGCTACCAAGTAGCACGTCGAGCTGGTTGTCTATATAAAGAAGCGTCACCGGCTCCTTCGTAGAATACACCAGTTACAGTTCTCTCGAGTTTCTTCTCTCGCTAGCTCTAGCCTACCTTCGCTTGCCGTGTCGACGGCGCGATGGCTTCAGGTGCAGCCGCTCTCACTCGGAGGCTGGCTGCCGTCGCTGCTGCCCTCGCCCTGCTGGTCATACCCTCCTTGGCACGCTGTCCGTCCCTTGGTCCGGCACCACCACCACCAGCGCAGGTGCCACCGCCACCACCGGAGGCGATACCACCACCACCACCGGCACACGCGCCACCGCCACCACCGGAGGCGATACCACCACCACCACCACCGGAAGCGATACCACCACCACCACCACCACCTGAGGCGACACCACCACCACCGCCGGAGGCGATACCGCCAGCGCCCGTGCCGGATCCACCTCGGCCATGCAATATCTGTAGCAGAGAGTGCTACCCGGCGTGCACAGCGGCCATAGCCTCTCTGCCGGATTCCAAGGCCTGCGACGAGAAATGCCAGAACGAGAAGAGACGCTGCGACCAGTGCACGACCCCCAAGATCGAGGAGTGCAAGGCCAACTGCAGCGGCAGCTGTGACTGCCTCACCGAATCCTACAAGTCATGCAGCGACGACTGCCTCTTCCAAGAATGCAGCCCCTGCATGACCACCCGTCGATTTCAAATAAAGGATTGCAGGTACCAGTGCAACATCGACTACTGCAACGGCAATAAGTGCTGGTGACCATAGGCCATGCGGTTGTACTCCATGCTCAACTCTATCTGCTTGTGCACTTGTCTACGTACGTATGTACCTACTGTATACACGTACGGGACGACCTGGCAATAAAAAAACATTAATCAATTTCTCTATCGTTCCATCTCGTTGATTAGCTACACAATTTTAAGTTTCTCTCGCTCACTTTTTTTCCTGACTGGTATTATGAGATTTAGGGCCAGATCGGCTCCTGCGAGTGTCAACTTCACTCCTAACTCTAGTGAAACATAGAAAATTGAACAAGAGCAGCGTAACTTTGGCTAACATGTGGGATGTGACGCCCATATATACATGGCACTCTGTACTTCCCGCGGAGCCATTCAAAGGAGTTGGAGCTTCAGTCATGTGGAAGAAGATCTCCCTTTGCTCGATCTCACTCCACATACGATTCAGTACGAATGAAGATTACCCTTTGTGTGGCACTGGTGTACTTCATCATTCTTGACAAATGATTCAAACGAGTATCGACGACACCTCACTAGTGCAGAACCGGGCAATAACACCGTTCGTAAGGCCCTTTAGTGCCGGTTTGGTAACCGGCGCTAAAATGTAGGCACTAAAGCCCCCCTCCTCCCCCCCCCCCCCCCCCCCCCCCCCTAGTACTGGTTCAACACGAACCGGTGCTAAAGGGCAACCACGTGGCACGAGCCAGCTTCGGGGGCAGGGAGCCCTTTAGTACCGGTTGATGTCATCAACCGGTATTAAAATGTTAGGGGGGGGGGGATGGGTTTATGATTTATTTTTCATTTAATTTTGTGTTTTCCATTTAATTATTTTTCGTTTACCGGTATTTTACGATACTCATATTGTACACGTTATGCATATATATAAATAGAATTTCTAGTAGAACCGATCATTATATATATATATATATATATATATATATATATATATAGTGTTGTTATTCATCACCCAGGTGCAGAATAAGTTATTCTTCACCCGAGATAATCTTACGATCATTTCATAATTAAACTATGTTTTGAATTCAAATACTTACATTCCTATTGATTCACTACGTAAAATTTGACATAAGAAAATAAAATTATAGGTCATAAGACAAGAAAATTTGCAGTTTATGTATATTTTAGACTATATTTTTATGTTTGTAATTTTACATAATATAAAATAGTTTTTACAGCGATTATATATTTTCTTACGGTCCCTTTTTGCGTCAGAAATAAGACAAAACTTACGGAATGCAAAATTACGGTGCATTGATGGTAAAATAGAGGGGGTGAAGAATAATTATTCCTCACCCAGAATGGCGAATAGCGCAACCACCATTAATTAATTCACACATATATACACACATGTATATATATAGTGTTACTATTTATCATCCAGGGTGCAGAATAAATTATTCTTCACCCGAGGTAATCTTACGATCATTTCATAATTAAATTACGTTTAAAATTCAAGTAGTTACATTCCTATTGATTCACTACGTAAAATTTGGCATAAGAAAAATAAAAATATAAGTTATAAGACAAGAAAATTTGCAGTTTATGTGTATTTTACACTATATTTTTACGTTTGTAATTTTACATAACATAAAATATTTTTTACGACGATTATATATTTTCTTACGGTCTCGTTTTACGTCAGAAATAAGGCAAAACTTACGGAATGTAAAATTACGGTTCATTGATGGTAAAATAAAGAGGGGGTGAAGAATAACTATTCCTCATCCAGGGTGACGAATAGCGCGACCCTATATATATATATATACACACACACACATACATACATACAATTTCTCCTAATTGGTGCCTTCGGAGCACGATAACAATTGGAAGTGGTTCATGGGGCGGTAGCGGGAAATAGTATTCTCCTTTGGGATCTATGACCTGGTCGAGCAAAAATCCCGCTATTTCCTCTTGAATTGCTTCTATGCGGTCCTGTGCTAGGAACTTGTCCCGCACCTCTTTGAACTGTTAAGAAGGAGATCAATATGCATGTGTATTAGTTGTGTGACTAGATATCGATAATGGTGTAAAAATTATGAATAGTGTTCTGACAATCGATATCGTACCCACTCCTATCTTTGAGATTTGCTCCTTTCGGACGCCATCATGCGAATGTTCTTGCAAACGTAGTATGCACATAGATCATTCCCCGGCGACTGCTTCAGGGCCTTTACGAGAATGGAATTTGATCAGATAATAATTAATCAAGCATGATAATTAAAGAGATGGCAGCTAGCTAGTACTACTTAATTACTTACCTTGGGTCGATACCATTTCAGACTTTGTTTCCATGGGCCTGGAGTGACCCTGATGAACTTTGCCCAAGCCCTGCCCGCTGACAAAGAAAATGAATAAATGAGTTATTAAATAGTTGTTACCAGGAAATGACGAACTAATTAAATAGGCCGAGATATAGTTAATAATGATTGAAATTACCTGTTGACTATCCCCTTCACGATGGTGTAGTCACTTACTTTATTAAGTAGCGAGTCTAGTACTTTAACTGTTCCTTCATCAACTTTAATGATTAACAAGATCCAATGAAATCTGCATGCACACACGTTTGCATGTCTTAATTAAGCGGACATATGTAAGCAAAAACATGTAGCTATAGCTAGTAGGGAAAACAGAATTTGTAGTACAAGACAGTGTGACTCACTGGAAGTTGTAAGGAAGTAGTATATCTTCATTGTATTTGAGTTCCTTGAAGAACTGTAGCATGCTTTCCTCTACACATTTTGCGTGATATGGATCTATTTTCCATGTGTATTCATTAATGGTATTTAGGTCAACGAACCCAATGCCATAGCGTCCACCTTTTTTCATTTCATAAATCTTCATCCTGCATAATACCACAGAAAAGAATATAGTGAGGATAATTACAGGTAATGATTGATCAGCTAGCTTGAGACTTAAATTACAGAAAGAAATCACTTACAGACAATAGCAACTGACGATAGATTTGTCGAGTGCGTCTTTATTGTATAGCTGAAAAAGTTCTGAATACTCAACGGTCACAGCTTTCTTATGGTAGTAATGCTCCTCGTTGACATTCACCATGAGGGACTCTCGATTGGAAATCTTGGTAATGTCCATGTACCATTGATGCAATTCATACATTCTCATTGGGAGCTTATTGACCTCCTCTGGCTCGACCATAGGTTGGCCCCGGGCATATTTCCGTTTTATTTCCTCCTCTCTAGTCGGAGACATGGGCTCAATATCGAGGAGTTGTCCAACAGTGATCCCGATCGATTCAGCCTGCGCAATATGCTCCTCGGTTATTACCACATCGCCCACCCCGGGAACGTTAACGGTTTGCCCGCAATAATATTGGGCGCGCCTACTCTCATGTGTTGTTGGCAGAACAAGCGGGGGGATTGATTGCGCCGCCTGTTCTCCTAGCTGGGGAATGGTTTTACCGCTCCTTTTGCCAGCTGATTTGCTCGAGCTCGAGCTCGCCTCTTTCTGTAGACGTGCTCGATTTAACTTCCTGAGGTGGCGCTCATAGTCTGTGTCAACAGGCTTGGGAGCTGGTGGTCTAGCCATACGAATGAAGTGGTCAATATTTTCCACAGGCACTTTCTCCCTTGGCGGCAGTGGCGGTTTCGGTGCAAAATGGGCTTCCACCTCGGCCTTTGATATGGCTACGTTTTCCTCCTCGGACTTGTCGTAAGGCCTCTGCGGAAGAGGCGCGAGGCTTGGACCATATTGAAATCGCTTGCCTCCGCCTGTACCTGTAGTACTACCTCAACTTGTATCGCTACGCACCATAGCTGAGGCGGCTCTCTTCCGTGATTGCTGAGGCGGCTAAGACGGCTGACGTGGCTGAGTTGGAGGAGGAGGAGTGGCCTGAAGCTGTGCCAGACTTGGAGGAGGAGTGGCCTGAAGCTGTGCCGGACTTGGAGGAGGAGTGGCCTGACGCTTTGCCGGACTTGGAGGAGGAGTGGCCTAAAGCTGTGCCGGACTTGGAGGAGGAGTGGCCTGACGCGTTGGTGGACTTGGAGGAGCGGGAGTCTGCTGACTCGGTGGCGGACTGCGACGAGGAGTCGGATGACGCGGTGTCGGTGGCCTTCGAAAGATGATGCAATCCTTTCTCCATAGGATGATACGATGGTTGGCCTCTCCTAGTGTGTGCTCATCGTCACCTCCAGGAATGTCAAGCTCTAGCCCCGAATATTGGTCCACCACCTCATCAACCAAGACATGAGCATAGCCCGCTGGAATCGGGTTGCAATGGAAGGTTGCCTCGAGGGGATTTGTAAAAGCAAGGGCGTCCGCCACCTTCATGGATATGTTCTTCATTTTGAAGAGTAGCTCGCAGTTAGTGTTCTCCATGATGTCATCCACTGGGTAGCTATCCAGCAATGCATCGCCCGGGGCGGAACCCACGCTGCTTCTCGGCATGGATGGGACGGTGATATCCATTGGTGGATCATCCGCTAGCTGCTGAGACCCCCTTTGCTGGCTAAGTGAGTCGATCTGCTCCTGCTGCCGCTGGAATTTGATTGCCAAGTCCGCGTGCGCTGATTCTAGGCCTTGAAGGCGTTCATAGTCTAGCTTCCTCTGCTCCTCCTCCATCTTCCTCTTCTTCTCCTCCGCAATCTTCTTTCTCGCACGGGTTCTGTAGTTGGCGTTTCAGTCCGAAAACCCCTCATACCACGGAATAGCGCCCATGCCTCGTGTTCTTCCCGGGTGTTCAGGATTTCCCAGGGCACGCGTAAGCTCGTCGTTCTCTCTGTTGGGCTCGAACAACCCGGATCGAGCCTCTTCTATTGCAACAAGTAGCTTATCTTCGGCTCCGTCCAAACATGCCTTCTTCGAAACTTTGCCTGTCTTCGGGTCCAACTCCCCCCCATGCGCATAGAACCAAGTCCTGCACCTGGGGGGCCAGCTCAATGTTTCTGGAGTGACACCTGCATCCAGCATCTCTTTCTCAGACTTATCCCACTTAGGCATTCCCACCGCATAGCCACCTGGCCCCAGCTTATGGAACTTATCCTTTTTTGCGGCATTGGCCTTGTTTATTCTCGACCATTTCTTAGATAATTCCGAATCCTTGAATTTCACGAAATCGTCCCAATGAGCACTTTGGTTCTCTAGTGTTCCCTCGAATACTGGAGTCTTCCTTCCTCCGTTGACGTACTTGGCCCATTCACGAATCTTGTGGTTCTTGAATGCAACCGCCATCTTCCTAAGAGCAGCGTCCTTGACTTTCTCCACATCTGCATCTGTGAAATGATCTGGTAGGGTGAAATGTTCCATGAGTGTTTCCCAAAGCAAATGTTTTTGTCTGTCGTCGACAAAAGTAACTCCTGGACGTGGCTTTGCTGGCTCTCTCCATTCTTGAAGGGAGATCGGGAGTTGTTCCTTCACAAGAACTCCGCACTGACGAACGAACTTGTCCGCAATCTTCTTAGGCGCGAATGGTTCGCCATTAGGTCTGATTGCCTCGATATTGTACTTTACGCCCTCCTTCAACTTTTTGTTCGGGCCTTGTCTCGTCCTGTTGCCTGAAGATTTGCTCGATCCGGATGGCTGAAAGAAGAAAGATCGATTCGTTAATATATCTTCAAGTCATTTAAAATATGTGATGATCACCAGATGCCTGCTTATATAAATATATATACCTCGCCGGTCTTTGTTGTTTCAAGATCAACATTTTCTTCGCCATGTTCATAGTCCATGACTTCATCAATTCGGTCGTCGCGATCGAATATCATATCACCCTCCCCGGTGTTGTGTAGATATTCGGAGCCGTCATAATCTTCTTCATTTTGATCATCATCTGGCCCGCGAGGATTGTGTATGATATTGAACAGGGCCTCTTCTCCCTCTCTGTCGGTATTGTCCGCCATAGGTTTTGTTTAACTAATCCAAAAGAAATATATTCAAATTACAGTACATGGATGCAATCAATTAATAAGGAAAAACTGAATCAATCATAGTACATAATAAGCATCATCGAATATAATCTCGAATACGTCGTCTCGAATAATAGATATAATCTCGAATACATCGTCTCGAATAATAGATATAATCTCGAATACATCGTCTCGAATAATAGATATAATCTCGAATACATCGTCTCGAATAATAGATATAATCTCGAATACATTGTTGGATCATGCGGCGCGGGCGGTGGACACCCAAAGAGAAGGAACTCTCACGGGATCATAACTGAAGTGAGATCCCTGAAGAAACTGCCAGGTATTGGAGAACCTGCCGCCCTCTAACGCAACCATGTAGCGATGGACGTGCTTGTCCTCCTCCCTGACACGGCGACGTACCACCTCCGGCGGGGCCGGCTCCCTCCGCACCAAAACTGGCCCACGCGAATGCCACCAAATGAGATCAGGGTCGACGACCGGGGCCGGGTTCCTCATCAAGCGGCGCGCCCCTCCAGGCAGCACCTCCCAGTGCCAGCCCGGCGGAGCCTAGTCCCGGACATGGGTCAGCCGGACGTCGTCGCGGACGGGTCGACGGCGAGGATGTGGGCCGGGCATCGTCGAGAACAAATACTAGCTATATGCCCGCAAAAAGTAACATTTTTTTAATGATTGGATTTTGATAACTAAAATTTCTAACATTTCTATATAACTAACATTCCTATAACATTTCTAACAATGCTATATAACTAACATTTCTATAACATTTCTAATATTTCTATAACTAAAAAACAGAAAAAAAAATTATAACATTTCTATATATATAACTAACATTTGTATAACATTTCTAATATTCTATAACTAAAAAAAGAAAAATTTCTAACTTTTTTATAACTATTTCTATAACTAAAAAACAGAAAAATTCCTAACAATTCTAACTTTTCTATAACATTTCTAATAATGCTATATAACTAACTATTTCTATAACTAAAAAAAGAAAAATTTCTAACTTTTTTATAACTATTTCTACAACTAAAAAACAGAAAAATTCCTAACAATTCTAACTTTTCTATAACATTTCTAACAATGTTATATAACTAACTATTTCTATAACTAAAAAAAGAAAAATTTCTAACATTTTTATAACTATTTCTATAACTAAAAAACTAAAAGAATGTATGTATGTGTGTGTGTGTGCTCACCGACGAGGCGAGAGGCGACAGGGGGCGGCAACGGGGACGGCGACGGGCGCGGCGACGACGGGGATGACGACGACGGGGACAGGGACGGGGCGGCGACGACGGGGACGGGCCGGGGCGGCGACGACGGGGACGGGGCGGCGATGACGGGGACGGGGACGACGCGGGATGGGCCGGGACGGCGCGGCGGTGACGACGGGGACGGGGGCGGGGGCGGCGACGACGGGGACGGGGCGACGACGAGGGATATGGAGACGGGGGCGGCGGGCGACGGGGCAGAGGAGAAGAAGCAGATGAGAAACTAAAATTTTTGAAGTGTTTAGTTATATGGGATGGACCTTTAGTACCGGTTGGAGCCAACAATCGATACTAAAGGCCTGTTTTGGTCAGGCCAAGCGGCGGGAACTGCACACCCTTTAGTACCGGGTGGTGGCTCCAACCGGTACTAAAGGGGGGCCTTTAGTACCGGTTGGAGCCACCACCCGGTACTAAAGGGGGTGCGCTGGCAAGGTGTTGTGCGGCAAGTTTAGTCCCACCTCGCTAGCCGAGGGGCGTCCGCACTGGTTTATAAACCCCCGTGCGGTAGCTCTCTCGAGCTCCTCTCCAAAGCAGGCCTACTAGGCCTACATGTTCTGTGCTGCCCTGTGGGCCTACTGGGCCTTTGCGGGCTTGCATCCTGGCCCAACAACAGGTTGGGTTTCTAGTCATATGCAGGCCGCTCTGGCCCAGTAGGCAGGTTTTTTTATTTTTTTGCTTTATTTATTTTTTTAGTTGTTTTTTGTGTATTTAGAGTTTCTTTGTGAATATTTTTGCTTTAGGTACAAAAAATTACAAACTTTCTGTTAGTGCCCGTAGTTTTCAAATTTGAATAGTTTAAATTTTGAATTATTTGAAATTAGTGTGAAACACTAGTTTGTGAATAACTTAACTTTAAAAATCAGTAAAGGCATGAAAGAATTTGTTTGCACATAAAATTTCTTCGTGTTTCAAATGCCAAAACACATAACTACCCTAACTATTACAGAGATTCCCTCCTGGGTGTGAAACACAGAAGAAAGTGATGATAGTGAAGCCGATCACATCCCAGATCTTTGGGTGTGAAACTTTTTCTTCGCGTGTGTCCCTTTGCGCCGTAACCATGGAAAATCTTCATCATTTAATGGGATGCTCGGGTCAATATTCACTGTGAATGGAGAAATTTCATCAAACTTTTCATAATCTTCTGACATGTCTGTCTTGTCATCCACTCCCACGATGTTTCTCTTCCCAGAAAGAACTATGTGCCGCTTTGGCTCATCGTATGATGCATTCGCTTCCTTATCTTTTCTTTTTCTTGGCTTGGTAGACATGTCCTTCACATAGAAAACATGTGCCACATCATTGGCTAGGACGAATGGTTCGTCTACATACGCAAGATTGTTGAGATCCACTATTGTCATTCCGTACTGCGGGTCTTCCGTTACCCCGTCTCGTGTCATATTGACCCATTTGCACCGAAACAAAGGGACCTTCAAACCACGTCGATAGTCAAGTTCCCATATGTCCTGTATATAACCATAATATGTTTCCTTTCCTATCTTGGTTTCTGCATCAAAGCGGACACCACTGTTTTGGTTGGTGCTCTTCTTATCTTGGGCGATCGTGTAAAATGTATTACCATTTATCTCGTACCCTTTGAAAGTCATTATATTCAAAGATGGTAACTGGGACAGTAAGTACATGTCATCTTCAATAGAGGTGTCATGCATGGTACGTGTGTGCAACCAGCTGGCGAAACTCCTGATTTGTTCACGTGTAATCCAGTCATCAGACCGCTCCGGGTGTTTGGAGCGTAGCAAATTCTTGTTTTCATCCATATACGGAGCCACCAAGGCGGAATTCTGTAGAACTGTGTAGTGTCCTTCAGTGAGAGAATGTCCGTCCATACATATTATTTGTTCCCCTCCTAGCGTGCCTTTTCCATCTAGTCTGCCCTTATGCCGCGATTCAGGAACACCAATCGGCTTAAGGTCAGGAATAAAGTCAATACAAAACTCAATGACCTCCTCATTTTCATGGCCCTTGGAGATGCTTCCTTCTGGCCTAGCACGGTTATGAACATATTTCTTTAAGACTCCCATGAACCTCTCAAAGGGGAACATATTGTGTAGAAATACGGGACCCAAAACGTTAATCTCTTCGCATAGGTGAACTAGGACGTGCGTCATGATGTTAAAGAAGGATGGTGGGAACACCAACTCGAAACTGACAAGACATTGCACCAAATCATTCTCTAACCTTGGTATGATTTCTGGATCGATTACCTTCTGAGAGATTGCATTGAGAAATGCACATAGCTTCACAATGGCTAATCGAATGTTTTCCGGTAGAAGCCCCCTCAATGCAACCGGAAGCAGTTGCGTCATAATCACGTGGCAGTCATTAGACTTTAGGTTCTGGAAATTTTTCTCTGCCATGTTTATTATTCCCTTTATATTCGACGAGAAGCTAGACGGTACCTTAATACTAAGCAGGCATTCAAAGAAGATTTCCTTCTCTTCTTTGGTAAGAGCGTAGCTTGCATGACCCTGATGTATGCCGTCTTTTCTGTGCATACGTTGCTGGTCCTCCCGTGCCTCAGGTTTATCTTTTGTCTTCCCATACACGCCCAAGAAGCCAAGCAGGGTCACACAAAGATTCTTCGTCACGTGCATCATGTCGATTGCAGAGCGGACCTCTAGGTCTTTTCAATAGGGCAGGTCCCAAAATATAGATTTCTTCTTCCACATGGGTGCGCGTCCGTCAGCGTCATTCGGAACAGGTTGTCCACCAGGACCCTTTCCAAAGACCACCTTCAAATCCTTGACCATATCATGTACATCAGCACCAGTACGGTGGCGAGGCTTCGTCTCGTGATCCGCCTCACCTTTGAAATGCTTGCCTTTCTTTCTTACGGGATGCCTGCTCGGAAGAAATCGACGATGTCCCAGGTACACATTCTTCTTACAATTAGCCAAATATATACTGTCGGTATCGTCCAAACAGTGCGTGCATGCGCGGTATCCCTTGTTTGTCTGTCCTGAAAGGTTACTGAGAGCAGGCCAATCATTGATGGTCACGAACAGCAATGCCTTTAGGTCAAATTCTTCCCCCATGTGCTCATCCACGCATGTACACCTGTTCCATTCCACAGTTGTAAGAGTTCTTCAACTAATGGCCTTAGGTACACATCAATGTCGTTGCCGGGTTGCTTAGGGCCTTGGATGAGCACTGGCATCATAATGAACTTCCGCTTCATGCACAACCAAGGAGGAAGGTTATACAAACATAGAGTCATAGGCCAGGTGCTATGGTTGCTGCTCTGCTCCCCAAAAGGATTAATGCCATCTGCGCTTAGACCAAACCATACGTTCCTTGCGTCATCTGCAAACTCCTTCCCGTACTTTCTTTCGATTTTTCTCCACTGTGACCCGTCAGCGGGTACTCTCAACTTTCCGTCTTTCTTACGGTCTTCTCTGTGCCATCGCATCGCCTTGGCATGCTCTTTGTTTTGGAACAAACGTTTCAACCGTGGTATTATAGGAGCATACGACATCACCTTGGCAGGAATCTTCTTCCTGGGGCGCTCGCCCTCGACATCACCAGGGTCATCGCGGCTGATCTTATAGCGCAATGCACCGCATACCGGGCAAGCGTTCAAATCCCCGTACTCACCGCGGTAGAGGATGCAATCATTAGGGCATGCATGTATCTTCTGCACCTCTAACCCTAGAGGGCAGACAGCCTTCTTTGCTTGGTACGTACTCTCGGGCAATTCGTTGTCCTTTGGAAGCATATCCTTTATTATTACCAGCAACTTTCCAAATCCCTTGTCAGATACACCATTCTCTGCCTTCCATTGCAGCAATTCCAGTGTGGTGCCCAGCTTTTTCTTGTCACCTACGCAATTCGGGTACAACAATTTTTTCTGATCCTCTAACATGCGCTGCAATTTCTTCTTCTCCAAATCACTTGTGTAGTTTCTCTTTGCATCGGCAATGGCCCGACCTAGATCATCAACGGGCTCATCTGATGCCTCTTCTTCAGCTTCTTCCCGCATTGCCGGCTCAGCTTCTTCCCGCATTACCGGCTCAGCTTCTTCCCTCATTGTTGTATCATCGTATTCAGGGAACCCATGGCCAGGATAGCTGTCGTCGTCCTCTTCTTCTTCATTGTCTTCCATCATAACCCCTCTTTCTCCATGCTTGGTCCAAACATTATAGTGGGGCATGAAACCAGACTCAAACAGGTGGACGTGAATGGTTCTTGACGTAGAGTAATTGCAACCATTCTTACAGCCAGCACATGGACAATGCATAAAACCATCCGCTCGCTTGTTTGCCTTGGCCGCAAGCAGAAAAGTACGCATGCCATTAATGAACTCAGGAGAGCATCGGTCATCGTACATCCATTGCCGGCTCATCTTTAATACACAGCACCGAAAACATCAAATTAATACAATACATAAAGTTCATACATAAAGATGATACAACACTTAAATGCAACAAACAAATAACTATCTAGCTAAAGGATTTAAATGCAACAACAAATGCGATCAAGATCGCAACTAAGGTAACAATTGATCCAACAGGATAATGATACCAAGCCTCACTATGAATGGCATATTTTCTAATCTTTTTAATCTTCAAGCGCATTTTCTCCATCTTAATCTTGTGATCATAGACGACATCGGCAACATGCAACTCCAATTCCATCTTCTCCCCCTCAATTCTTTTCAATTTTTCCTTCAGATCCTCGTTTTCTCTTTCAGCTAAATTTAACCTCTTGACAATAGGGTCGGTTGGAATTTCGGGTTCAACTACCTCCTATATACAAATATCTATGTCAACTTGATGGGCATAATTTGTCATAAACACAAAATGCAATGAATAGTTTTAAAAGAGAATATACCACATCCGAATCATAACCCGGATGAGGGCCGACGGGGACGGATATCAAAACCATGGCACTATGCATAACAAACAACATATGGGTAAGATAATTATACGAGTAACTATATATCCAAATCACACAAACATCATTTTTTTTATATAAAACTTCATGAACAAGAGGCTCACCACATGGTGGTGCCGGCGACGGGACGTTGCGAGCGATCGACGGTGGTTACGACGGAGATTTAGAAGGTACTAAGTAAACCACACCTACATATGCAAAACTAAGCGTTATTTTTGACCTCAAATTGCATATAAATCAAATACTAGCACATATATATAATTCCTCCCAAATTACTAAACTCAAAAATCAATCACTATATAAAGCATTGCACAAGCTAATCTAGCAATGAGAGATGAAAGGAAAAAGTTGCTAACCTTTGTGATCATTTGAATGGATGGGGGCCTTCAAATCTTGGGCAAAATGTGTGATGAGCTTGAGAGGAAGAGGGAAAAGAACAGAGAGGAGAGGGGAAAGGGGAAGAACAGAGCGAGCTCGGGTGGACGAAGGGTCTATGTAGGACGACCTTTAGTACCGGTTCGTGATACGACCCGGTACTAAAGGTGCTGGAGGGGCCCCGGACTGACAACATCCTGCCACCACTCACTTTAGTACCGGTTCATGGCACGAACCGGTGCTAAAGGTTCGTCATGAACCGGTACTAATGAGAGCGGCCCGGCTAGCCATTGGAACCTGCACTAATGTACACATTAGTGCCGGCTCAAATTCAAACCGGCACTAATGTGCTTCACGTTTGACCCTTTTTCTACTAGTGCCTCTCAACTATGTCTTCACTTATTGTTATCTGTTGTTGCATAGCTTGGGATGCCTTGGAATTCTTGTTCTTATCATCTAGAAGTCTCCCCAGCGGCCCAGCCTCTTCCTCTTTGCAACGGCAAGAAACTCATCTTCGTACTCATCCAAATCACCATTTTGTATCTCATCAGCATTAGAAGTTAAATCTTATGGAGCCCAGAGTGCTAGACTGGGGCATGTCAACTGATGGAGGATTCCATTGATATGTGCTACTCCCTTCGTTTCATACCTTTTATTTGCGAAAAACATCGATCTATTCATCTTCAATCATGGTAATACAATGAATATCAAAAATAATAAAAGCTAAATCCAGATCCATAGACCATCTAGCGATGACTACGAGCACTAGAAGCCGAAGGCGCGCTGCCATCATCGCCCCTCCCTTGCCAGAGGCGGGAAAAACTTGATGTAGTAGACAGTCGAGAAGTCGTCGTGCTAAGGCCCATAGGACCAGCGCACCAGAACAACAACCGAAACCTATAAAGAGACACATAGATCGGAAGGATCAAACATGAAGACACAAGAATATCAATGAACGAAGACCGAAACCGAGTAGATCCACCAAAGACAAACACCAACCAAATCCTGCGAGATCCGCCGGAGACACACCTCCACACACCCTCTGACAATGCGCAACACCGAAACAGGGGCTAAGCAGGGAGAACCTTATTCCATCTTCAGGGAGCCGCCGACGTCTCGTATTCCTGAGTAGGATGCACACCCTAACAAAACCAAAAGAAACATCTAAGAATGGAGCACTCCCATGGCAAGTGCTAGGATCCGTTGCGTTCCCATTGTTGAAATATGAGATGGTCCTAGAGCCCATATGACAATTTCAGATTTAATCTCTAAGGGCCCATGTAGGTGTCATGACAAGGTGGTGGGAAGTTTAGTCCCACCCCGGAAGTGGAAGGAGAGTTGGAGTGGTTTATAAGGGATTCTCTCCCTCATGCTATTGGAGCTTGAGAAGAGATGAGACCCTTGCGCACTCCTCCTCCTCCTCCGCTCGCCTCGCCACGCCGCGCCACGGGATTGAGCGGAGCTCCTATGCGCTTCTTTTTGCTGGTCAGTAATGGAGTCTTTGACAGGTAGGGCCATGATCTGAGATGTCGGATCATGGGCTACCGACTTAGACGTGGGTTCAGCCCACGTCTCTCCACGCGCGGCCGCACATATATATGTGGGGCACTGCCAACCCTAGCCGCCGCAAAAAACAGAACGCTCGTTCCTCTGCTGCTACTGCCGCCGGCGACTCCATCCCGTTCACCGCGTACACGGTTGACGGGAGAGCAGGCCTCCGAAAATCCGCCTCTCTGGATCCTGTATGGGAGAGGGGTGATTAGGTTTTTGGGTAGCGACTACGCGACTGCTCGCTTCTGTTCATCTACGTCCGCACCACCTTCGTCATCACCATGTTGACCGACGCCGACCGTGCCGCCGCTGAGAAGGCCGAGGCCGACAAGAAGGCCGCCGAGGATGCCGTGGCTGCTATCACCGCAACCGCCACCGCGTGGCCGATTGGAGGGTATACATCGCTTATCCCTCTTGTGTTTCTTTCTGTTCTAGCAGTACTAGTGATATGCGTAGATGTTTCTACTATGTGCGTAGTACATGCTCTGTTAGATCGTAATCAGTGTGTTATCAATGTTGTCCATGTCATGCTCATGATTTATTCATGGATTAATGTAATTGAAAAACTGCCTATTTACTTATCAATCCAAAAACCTAATGTGTGTAGGAGTTTTTTGAATTCTAGTTTTGCTACTGCACTGAAATTGTCCCCGTTTACGGGGATGTACTTTAAGCGTTGGCAGACTAAAACCACCTTATGGCTCACGGCCATGAACGTGTTCTGGGTCGCCGGTGTGACTCCCACAGGAACGATCGCTCCTGAACAAGAGAAGGCGTTCAAGGAGGCCACTGTCATGTTCCTCGGGGCAGTTCTGAGCGTGATTGGAGATAAGCCGGTTGACGCATATTTGCATGTGCGGTCTGCCAAGGACTTGTGGGAGGCGCTTGAATCTAAGTTCGGGGCTGCCGATGCAGGGAGCGAGATGTATATTATAGAGCAGTTCCACAATTACAAGATGGTTGAAAACCGTCCTGTATTGGAGCAGGCTCATGAGATAATATGCATTGTTAAGGAGCTTGAGCTTCTTAAGTGTGAGTTACCAGGAAAGTTTGTCGTGGGCTGCATAATCGCTAAGCTCCCTAATTCCTTGAGGAACTTTGCCACCACTCTGAAACATCAGAGGCGTGAATTCTCTATGGAGGATGTCATTGGCCATCTGGGTGTTGAGAAGAATTCAAGGGCAAAGGACTCGTAGGAAAAAAGGGTCGAAGGAACTTCTGTGGCCAATATGGTGCGTCAGAAGAAATCCAATTCCCACAAGCCTAAGGGAAAGAACGGTGTCCAATAGAGTGCCGACTTTAAGAAGAAGGGTAAGAAGACCTTCAAGAAGAACAAGAAGGATGAGGGCTGCTTTACTTGTGGTTCGGTTGAACATTGGGCCAACAAGTGCCCAAACAAGTACAAGAAGCAAGGGCAGGATTCCAAGTCTGACAATATAATTGTGAGCAACAATGAGAGTGGTGCATCTGGGTACGGTAATTTATTTGCTGTATTTTCAGTTTGACCGTCCATCGATTGGTGGGTCGACACAGGTGCAGGTGTTCATGTGTGTGCTGACATTTCATTTTTTTTCTTCTTACCAGGCCACAGGTCACGGGTCCGTACTGATGGGGAATGGCGCGAGTGCTTATGTTCTTGGTTTTGGCACGGTCGATCTGAAGTTTACTTCGGGAAGGATCGTGCAGCTGAAGAACGTGCAGCATGTCCCCGCCATCAAGAAGAACCTCGTTAGTGGCTCCCTTCTATGTAGAGAAGGATTTAAGTTGGTATTCGAGTCTCATAAATTAGTTGTTACGAAATATGGACTATTTGTTGGAAAGGGTTATGAATGCGGAGGCATGTTCCGCCTTTCTCTTGCAGATCTATGTAATAAAGTCATGAACAATATTCATTTGAGTGTTAATGAATCTGAAGTCTGGCATTCACGTCTTTGTCACATTAGTTTCGGCGTTATGACGCGGCTAGCAAAATCGAATTTAATCCCGAGTTTCACTTTAGCCAAAGGTTCTAAGTTCCATTCGTGTGTGCAATCTAAGCAACCTCGCAAGCCTCACAAGGCAGCAAAGGAGAGACACTTGGCGCCACTGGAACTCATACATTTTGATCTTTGAGAGATGAATGGTGTGTTGACTAAAGGTGGAAAGAAATATTTCATGACTTTGATAGTTGATTCCACTAGATATTGCTATGTGTATCTATTAAATACTAAAGATGAGGCTCTACACTACTTCAAAATCTATAAGGCAGAAGTTGAGAATCAACTTGAAAAGAAAATTAAACGAGTCCGGTCAGATCGTGGTGGAGAGTACTTCTCGAAAGAGTTTGATGCCTTCTGTGCGGAACACAGCATTATTCACGAGAGGACGCCTCCCTACTCACCCCAGCCAAACGGGGTTGCCGAGCAGAAAAACCGTACTCTAACTGATTTGGTTAATGCAATGTTAGATACGTCGGGTTTATCCAAGGCATGGTGGGGGGAGGCTATAATGACATCATGTCATGTCCTGAATAAAGTTCCGACAAAGGATAACGAGATCACTCCTTACGAGAAGTGGACCAAGAGAAGGACAACGCTCTCGTACTTATGTACTTGGGGCTGCTTGGCGAAAGTTAATGTGCCGATCCCCAAAAAGCGTAAGCTTGGACAAAAGACTGTGGACTGTGTTAATTTGGGCTACGCTATAAATAGTGTTGGCTATAGATTTCTAGTAGTGAAATCTGAGGTACCTGACATGAAGGTCGGTACAATTATGGAGTCTAAAGATGCTACATTCTTTGAGGACATTTTCCCCATGAGAGATGTACAAAGCACTTCTAGACAGGAATCTGAGGAGACTCCTGAACCTGCCATTCCGATGGAATATATAATCAAACACATGATGAAAATCCCGAGGAGGATAATGAGGAAACCCTTGGTAGGGGCAAGAGACAAAGGACTGTAAAGACCTTTGGTGATGATTTCTTCATATACCTCGTGGAGGATAATCCCACTTCTATTTCAGAAGCGTATGCATCGCCAGAAGCTGACTACTGGAAGGATGCGGTCCGTAGCGAGATGGATTCCATCATGGCTAACGGGACTTGGGAGCTTACTGAACGTCCTTATGGTTGCAAACCATTGGGATGCAAGTGGGTGTTCAAGAAGAAGCTTAGGCCTGACGGTACGATAGAAAAGTACAAGGCTAGGCTTGTGGCCAAGGGCTACGCCCAGAAAGAAGAAGATTTCTTCGACACTTATTCACCTGTGGCCAGACTGACCACCATTCGAGTATTACTCTCGTTGGTGGCCTCGCATGGTCTTCTCATTCATCAGATGGATGTTAAGACGGCTTTTTTGAATGGAGACCTAAAGGAGGAAATCTATACGCAACAGCCTGATGGCTTTGTGATGGATGGTCAGGAAGGAAAGGTGTGTAAGTTGGTGAAATCTTTGTATGGCCTGAGACAAGGGCCTAAGCAATGGCATGACAAGTTTAATGAAATGTTGACATCTGTTGGCTTTGTTGTTAATGAGGCCGACAAATGTGTATACTATCGCTATGGTGGGGGCGAAAGAGTTATACCGTGTTTGTATCTTGATGACATACTGATATTTGGGACTAATCTCAAGTTGATCGAGGAGGTTAAGTCTTTCCTATCTCAGAACTTTGAGATGAAGGACCTTGGAGTGGCTGATGTTATCTTGAACATCAAGCTATTGAGAGATGATGAGGGTGGGATTACACTTCTGCAATCCCATTATGTTGAGAAGGTGTTGAGTCGCTTTGGATATTCGGACTACAAACCATCTCAAACACCATATGATTCTAGTGTGCTGATACAAAAGTCTAAAGGCACAGCTATAGATCAATTGAGATACTCTCAGATTGTTGGTTCACTCCAGTATCTAGCGAGCGCAACGAGGCCTGACATCGCATTTGCTATTAGCAAACTGAGCCGATTTGTTTCCAAACCGGGTGATGTACATTGGCGTGCTCTTGAGAGAGTTATGCGCTATCTGAAAGGTACTATGAACTATGGACTTCACTATACCGGATACCCGTCGGTACTTGAAGGGTACAGTGATGCGAATTGGATCTCTGATGCTGATGAGATGAAGGCCACAACTGGGTATATGTTTACTCTTGGAGGTGGTGCTGTTTCCTGGAAGTCTTGCAAGCAAACGATCTTAACAAGATCGAAAATGGAAGCGGAATTAACAACATTAGACACATCGGGTGGTGAAGCAGAATGGCTTCGAGATCTGTTGATGGACTTGCCAGTGGTTGAGAAGCCGGTTCCGACCATCCTTATGAACTGCGATAATCAAACAGTTATTGTCAAGGTGAAGAGTTCAAAGGACAACATGAAGTCCAACAAACACATAAGAATGAGATTGAAAGCTGCCAGAATATTGAGAAACTCCGGAGTGATAGCGTTGGATTATATTCAAACGGCTAAGAATCTGGCAGATCCCTTTACTAAAGGCTATCATGTGTTGTGATAGATAGCGCATCAAGAGAGATGGGTATGAGACCCACATGAGTTGCCATGGTAGTAACCCAACCTATGTGATCGGAGATCCCGTGAAGTAGGACCTGGGAAAACAAGCCAGTGGTGAACTGAGGAGAGTAACTTTACTAACCCACTCCGTTGGAGATGCAATACTCTCAGAAACTGTATGGAAGGATGACTATTGTCCTAATGTGTTCCAAGGCTTATATGTATAAGCAAGATGCTATCCTCCAGAGCGATCTTTGGAGGAACACACCTATATGAGCCCGAATGCTGGTCACAGTCTATGAGATTGGGGTGATCTCTAGCAAGCTCATGAACAGGCCAGGAGTGTGACTAATATGCTCCACCCGAGGGGTCGGCCTTCGGCAGCCTCGTATCAGTGAGACTTGTGGTGAAACTTCTTGACGCCAAACTGACAATTCAAGGCATAGTCCATTGTTCAGTTGTGAAGGAGTGTAGCTACTTGGTCTAGGTGGAGCTCAACCTTAATCTGTCTCCACTGAGATGCTGGTATATCAAAACAGCGTTTGGAACAAAGAACAAAGTGGGCCCCTGAGATTTGGTGGGGGATTGTTGAAATATGAGATGGGCCTAGAGCCCATATGACAATTTCAGATTTAATCTCTAAGGGCCCATGTAGGTGGCATGACAAGGTGGTGGGAAGTTTAGTCCCACCCCGGAAGTGGAATGAGAGTTGGAGTGGTTTATAAGGGATTCTCTCCCTCATGCTATTGGAGCTTGAGAAGAGATGAGGCCCTCGCGCACTCCTCCTCCTCCGCTCGCCTCGTCACGACGCGCCGCGCCGCGGGTTGCGGGAATGAGCCGAGCCGAGCTCTCTCCTATGCGCTTCTTTTTGCTGGTCAGGAACGGAGAGTCTTTGACAGGTAGGGCCACGATCTGAGACGTCGGATCATGGGCTACCGACTTGGACGTGGGTTCAGCCCATGTCTCTCCACGCGTGGCCGCACATATATATGTGGGGCACTGCCAACCCTAGCTGCCGCGAAAAACAGAACGCATCTCCATCTCCGCTTCCACGCCCACGCCGTTCCTCTGCTGCTGCTGCCGCCGGCGACTCCATCCCGTTCACCGCGTACATGGTTGACGGGAGAGCAGGCCTCCGAAACCCTGCCTCTCCGGATCCTGTATGGGAGAGGGGTAATTAGGTTTTTGGGTAGCGACTACGCGACTGCTCACTTCTGTTCATCTACATCCGCACCACCTTCGTCATCACCATGTCGACCGACGCCGACCGTGCCGCCGCTGAGAAGGCCGAGGCCAACAAGAAGGCCGACGAGGATGCCGCGGCTGCTGTCACCGCAACCGCCACCGCGTGGCCGATTGGAGGGTATACATCGCTTATCCCTCTCGTGTTTCTTTCTGTTGTAGCAGTACTAGCGATATGCGTAGATGTTTCTACTATGTGCGTAGTACATGCTCTGTTAGATCTTAATCAGTGTGTTATCAATGTTGTCCATGTCATGCTCATGATTTATTCATGGATTAATTTAATCAAAAAACTGTCTATTTACTTATCAATCCAAAAACCTAATGTGTGTAGGAGTTTTTCGAATTCTGGTTATGCTACTGCACTGAAACCGTTCCTGTTTACGGGGACGTACTTTAAGCGTTGGCAGACTAAAACCACCTTATGGCTCACGGCCATGAACGTGTTCTGGGTCGCCGGTGTGACTCCCACAGGAACGATCGCTCCTGAACAGGAGAAGGCGTTCAAGGAGGCCACTGTCGTGTTCCTCGGGGCAGTTCTGAGCATCATTGGAGATAAGCTGGTTGACGCATATTTGCATGTGCGGTCTGCCAAGGACTTGTGGGAGGCGCTCGAATCTAAGTTCTGGGCTGCCGATGCAGGGAGCGAGATGTATATTATAGAGCAGTTCCACGATTACAAGATGGTTGAAAATCATCCTGTCACTACTAGGGAAAAGGCTAGCAGCAGCGCGGGTTTTAGGTGTATCAGCAGCGCGAGGACCGGCGCTACTAATAAGGCGCTACAGCTAATAGTTAGCAGTAGCGTGGGAGAAACCCTAATAGCGTGTGCCACCCACGCTACTGCTATTACAGACTCGCGCTACTACTAATGAAGTAGTAGTAGCGTGCCTACAATACCAGTGCTACTAGTATCCTAAATACTAGTAGCGCAGAGTTTTTTCCCACGCTACTACTAACCTATTAGGAATTAAAAAAAATCAACCAATTCCATTCCATCACACAATTCCTCATTGTAACGGCAACTCATGTATAATTCAAATCACACGGTGTTGTGCGTAGCAACTTGGTAAGCAACTACCTAAGTAAGCTCTACTGCTATTAACTTGGTAAGCAACTACCTAAGTAAGCTCTACTGCTATTACACATCGGGCAGCCTCAATGAGCCGCACCTGACCGACGGCAGCCGCCGTCGTGACTTGCGACACCATCACGTCCCTCTCCCTGGCCCTCGGCTCCAGCTGGCCTCGATCGATGTCGTCCTCATGCCTGCCTTGCCACTAGCGGGCTGCTTCTCCTCTGCTCGCCTAGGTACCCTACTTCTCCTCAGCTCTCCCGGGCCTAGGTCCCCTGCTTCTCCTCGTGTCTCCAGCAGCAGCGATACGGAGGCGGATCCAACAGCACGCCTAGGTCACAGATCCCAGGTCCTCAGCGCTCCAGCAGCAGCGATCTAGGGCCTTCTTCTCCTACTCGTTCTTCTCCTGAGCATGCTCCTACTTCTCCTACAACAAAAGCAACATCAGGTCAATGACAACAGCAACAGGTCAATAACAACAGCAGCAACTCCTGGGAATGCTTCAATTTAAGTCCATTTCTTTGATCAACAACTTATGCTAAGGACGACGTGCTATCGAACTTTGGAAAGTACAGTATGAATATGACAACAGGAGCAGCAGTTTTACAACAAAAACTAAACTACTAAAATTACAGCAAATGCAAGTTAACTGAACATTTTGATCTACTGCAAGTTCATTGATCTCCATTACCTACTGGAGTACTCCATTTTAAGCTACTGAAGCTACTCTAACTATCCTATTTTACTCTAATGGAAACTAAACTAAGCAAGCACTACTGCTTGCAAGTCCTACACTAAACTAAACAATCATGATTTCTAGCAACAGCAATCATCATCTTCAAGTCCTAACTTAACAGCAGCAAAGAGAAGAAGAGAACAAGAGAAAAGAGGAGAAGAGAAGAAAAGAGATGAGAAGTTTCTGTTAAGGAAAAATAATTACTCCTCTCTTCAAATGAATCAAATGAGTACTCTATACTGCATGTTTCATTAAAGTAACTGAAAATGTTTCTATTAACTTAAATTAATAGAAAAAGGTTTTATTTGAAGTAACTGAAAAAGGTTTCAGTTAAATTGACTGAAAAAGGTTTCAATTAACTGAAGAGAGGTTCCATTTAATCCATTTACAGTACTCCTAATGCTTGTGCTGTAGTAAAACTACTCCTAATGCTACAACAGTTAACAACAATTGAAATTACTGTAATGTTCAAATATTATAGTACATACTCCACTGAATATTACTGAAACTTAATAGAGGTCGGAAAATATGCTTCGTTTCAGATAAATTTTGACAAATCCAGTGTGACAACTTCATTTTAGTCAAATTTTGTCAAATCCATTGTTACAGGCTAGCAGCAGTAGCTTAGTTACAGAATTGGGAGTAGAAGTTGTTACAGGCTAGTAGTAGTAGCTACAAATTTACAACTTCATTTCAGACAAATTTATAACTTCATTTCAGAATTAGGAGTACAACTTGATTTCACTAAATCCAGTGTTACAGGTTAGCAGTAGTAGCAAGGGAACTGTAAGATTAACAAAGCTACAGAAAATCAACAAGCTATTTCAAAGGATGATTCATGACTAACAAAGGTTGGCCTTGGCGAAGCTGCACATTCATGACTAAGCTACAGAAGTTGGAGTAACAGAAGCTACAGAAGCTTCACAAGAAGATTAACAAAGACGTGCAAGATTAACAAATCAACTACGGTGTTGGATGGATGGATGGACGACAAGAAGATTACCATGAGGATGACGACGCCGTGGCGGGGCAGGGCCCGCGCTACCAAGGTGGGGGCACCATTAGGACGACGAAGCCGCTCCGCTGGTCCGGCACTCTGCTACTCCGGCGTCGCTCTAGATCCGCCGCTTGGGCCACACTCTAGGTCCGCTGCTCCACATCCAGTGCCTCCATCGCTCACATACAGCACAAGCGCAAGCCTCCGTCGCATAGAAGCTCATCACCGGTGCAAAAAAACCCAATCTTTTCACCTAAGTACGTTGGTGGACACCTTCAGACAGACGTGGGAATTAATCCCTGCAGCATTAATCAAGGATACAACAAAAGATTGTCAAGGGGAAATCTCGGTGCAGTAGCACGACAAAAACTAAACTTGAGTAAAGTAAACCTGGTTGCGTAATCACTTATTAGATTGACCGAACTTATTCTTTGCACAAATGAGAAATCTGAAGCCCTTCTTGTACTTTTGCCGCTGCTACTAGTACAACCTAAGCACTAACAACCAATGAGCAAGAAATATAATGCAGGAAGAAAAGAATACATCCATCTGAAGCCCTTCACATGAACCAGATCCTCTTACACGTGCAGAATATCAACATTGGCCAACTAAAATCAGTCACAAACATGGATTTCACATGCAGGTCAGCAGTAAATCACGCATCTACGCAGGTCAACTAGGATAAGCAGGTGAACAAAATCTTCATCTAACGAGGAAACTCTGATGAAAGATACCATCTCTTGCTCTGTATCTTTTGTAGACATTCTTACACTGAATTTATGAACACATTCTTCTACTATCCACTACTTACTAGTCACAGGGATTGAATGCTAAAATCAAGGTACTACAACAATCTAGTCTAGATAAACAACACAGGGCGCAGGGGGAAGTCCTCTTTGTAACAAAATCTCGCGGAAACTGCCTCATTAGTTGGAATTAGGATGCCATGGCAAGATGAATTGAAAAAGGAAAAAAGGCGGACGCACTGACCTTGATGAACTCGGCGGGGACGCCGCGGACGCGCTCGACGAGCAGGCCGGCGCCCTCGAGCTCGCGCAGCAGGCGCACCACGCTGTCCTTCCCCGCTTGCACACGGCCTGCCAAATCGAATCCAAGGGGGTCAGGGGCTGCCTGCGGTGAAGAGAAAGAGAGGATAATGGGGAACCTCACCTCCATGGCGTCGGTCCGCACTAGCAGCAGCAGGAGGAGGGTCGGAGGAGCAAGTAGTAGGACCACCGGCGGGCCGTCTGCATCGGCGACGGGCAAGAGGGAGCCCTCCCCGCGCCGTGCCGCACCCGGAGAAGGGGGGCCCTAGCTAGGGTTTGGGGCCGGCACAAGGGCACGGCGAGGAGGAGGATCCGCACGTGAGGTGGGGGGCGCCGGTGGTGGGGTTGGGGGAGAGGAGGTCGTCGGCGTCGGTGGTGGCGGCAGGGTTGGTTGGGGGAAACGTGGGGAGTGGAGGACGAGGAGAGGCTTCATGGGAGAGAAAGGCAGAGCAGGGGTGAGAGGCTGAGGTGGGGCGGCAAGGAGATAACTTAACAGTAGCGTTGGGTTTATACCCCACGCTAATCCAACGCTACTACTATGGTATGTCCTGGGTGCATGGTTGAGACCATTTAGTAATAGCGTGGGATTTATAACCCGCGCTGCTACTATCAACTTAGTTGTAGCGTGGGTTTATAACCCGCGCTACTACTATGGCTGGTCCGGAGGGGCACGGTGAAAATCACTTAGTAGTAGCGAGGGTTATAAAACCGCGCTACTACTATCAACTTATTAGTAGCGCGGTTCCTTTAAGCTCGCTACTGCTAGTTAGCAGTAGCGCCTGTTTTTAAACCGCACTGCTGCTAAGATTCTGTGTATAACGTTTTCCCTAGTAGTGTGTATTAGAGCAGGCTCATGAGATAATATGCATTGTTAAGGAGCTTGAGCTTCTTAAGTGCGTGTCACCGGGAAAGTTTATCGCGGGCTGCATAACCGCTAAGCTCCCCAATTCCTGGAGGAACTTTGCCACCACTCTGAAACATCAGAGGCGTGAATTCTCTGTGGAGGATGTCATTGGCCATCTGAATGTTGAGAAGAATTCAAGGGCAAAGGACTCGCACGGAAAAGGGGTCGAAGGAACTTCTATGGCCAATATGGTGCATCAGAAGAACTCCAATTCCCACAAGCCCAAGGGAAAGAACGGTGTCCAACAGAGTGCTGACTTTAAGAAGAAGGGTAAGAAGACCTTCAAGAAGAACAAGAAGGATGAGGGTTGCTTTACTTGTGGTTCGGTTGAACATTGGGCCAACAAATGCCCAAACAAGTACAAGAAGCAAGGGCAGGATTCCAAGTCTGTCAATATGATTGTGAGCAACAATGAGAGTGGTGCATCTAGGTACGGTAATTTATTTGATGTATTTTCAGTTTGGCCGTCCACCGATTGGTGGGTCGACACAGGTGTGGGTGTTCATGTGTGTGCTGACATTTCATTGTTTTCTTCTTACCAGGCCACAGGTCACGGGTCCTTACTGATGGGGAATGGCGCGAGTGCTTCTGTTCTTTGTGTTGGCACGGTCGATTTGAAGTTTACTTCGGGAAGGATCGTGCAGCTGAAGAACGTGCAGCATGTCCCCGCCATGAAGAAGAACCTTGTTAGTGGCTCCCTTCTATGTAGAGAAGGATTTAAGTTGGTATTTGAGTCTAATAAATTAGTTGTTACGAAATATGGACTATTTGTTGGAAAGGTTTATGAATGCGGAGGCATGTTCCGCCTTTCTCTTGTAGATCTATGTAATAAAGTCGTGAACAATATTCATTTGAGTGTTCATGAATCTGGAATCAGGCATTCACGTCTTTGTCATATTAGTTTCGGCGTTATGACGCGGCTAGCAAAATCGAATTTAATCCCGAGTTTCACTTTAGCCAAAGGTTCTAAGTGCCATTCGTGTGTGCAATCTAAGCAACCTCGCAAGCCTCACAAGGCAGCAGAGGAGAGACACTTGGCGCCACTGGAACTCATACATTCTGATCTTTGTGAGATGAATGGTGTGTTGACTAAAGGTGGAAAGAAATATTTCATGACTTTGATAGATGATTCCACTAGATATTGCTATGTGTATCTTTTAAATACTAAAGATGAGGCTCTACACTACTTCAAAATCTATAAGGCAGAAGTTGAGAATTAACTTGAAAAGAAAATTAAACGAGTATGGTCAGATCGTGGTGGAGAGTACTTCTTGAAAGAGTTTGATGCCTTTTGTGCGGAACACGACATTATTCACGAGAGGACGCCTCCCTACTCACCCCATTCAAACGGGGTTGCCGAGCGGAAAAACCGTACTCTAACTGATTTGGTTAACGCCATGTTAGATACGTCGGGTTTATCCAAGGCATGGTGGGGGAGGCTATAATGACATCATGTCATGTCCTGAATAAAGGACCGACAAAGGATAATGAGATCACTCCTTACGAGAAGTGGACCAAGAGAAGGACAACACTCTCATACTTACGTACTTGGGGCTTCTTGGCGAAAGTTAATGTGCCGATCCCCAAAAACCGTAAGCTTGGACCAAAGACTGTGGACTGTGTTAATTTGGGCTACGCTATAAATAGTGTTGGCTATAGATTTCTAGTAGTGAAATCTGAGGTACCTGACATGAAGGTCGATACAATTATGGAGTCTAAAGATGCTACATTCTTTGAGGACATTTTCCCCATGAGAGATGTACAAAGCACTTCTAGACAGGAATCTTAGGAGACTCCCGAACCCGCCATTCCGATGGAATATTATAATCAAACACATGATGAAAATTCTGAGGAGGATAATGAGGAAACCATTGGTAGGGGCAAGAGACAAAGGACTGTAAAGACCTTTGGTGATGATTTCTTCATATACCTCGTGGAGTATAATCCCACTTCTATTTCAGAAGCGTATGCATCTCCAGAAGCTGACTACTGGAAGGATGCGGTCCGTAGCGAGATGGATTCCATCATGGCTAACGGGACTTGGGAGCTTACTGAACGTCCTTATGATTGCAAACCATTGGGATGCAAGTGGGTGTTCAAGAAGAAGCTTAGGCCCGACGGTACGATAGAAAAGTACAAGGCTAGGCTTGTGGCCAAGGGCTACGCCCAGAAAGAAGAAGAAGATTTCTTCGACACTTATTCACCTGTGGCCAGACTGACCACCATTCGAGTATTACTCTCGTTGGCGGCCTCGCATGGTCTTCTCATTCATTAGATGGATGTTAAGACGGCTTTTCTGAATGGAGAGCTAAAGGATGAAATCTATATGCAACAGCCTGATGGCTTTGTGATGGATGGTCAGGAAGGAAAGGTGTGTAAGTTGGTGAAATCTTTGTATGGCCTAAGACAAGTGCCTAAGCAATGGCATGACAAGTTTAATGAAACATTGACATCTGTTTACTTTGTTGTTAATGAGGCCGACAAATGTGTATACTATCACTATGGTGGGGCGAAGGAGTTATATTGTGTTTGTATGTTGATGACATACTGATATTTGGGACTAATCTCAAGTTGATCGAGGAGGTTAAGTCTTTCCTATCTCAGAACTTTGAGATGAAGGACCTTGGAGTGGCTGATGTTATCTTGAACATCAAGCTATTGAGAGATGATGAGGGTGGGATTACACTTCTGCAATCCCATTATGTTGAGAAGGTGTTGAGTCGTTTTGGATATTCGGACTGCAAACCATCTCAAACACCATATGATTCTAGTGTGCTGATTCGAAAGTCTAAAGGCACAGCTATAGATCAATTGAGATACTCTCAGATTGTTGGTTCACTCCAGTATCTAGCGAGCGCAACAAGGCCTGACATCGCATTTGCTATTAGCAAACTGAGCCGATTTGTTTCCAAACCGGGTGATGTACATTGGCGTGCTCTTGAGAGTTATGCGCTATCTGAAAGGTACTATGAACTATGGACTTCACTATACCGGATACCCGTCGGTACTTGAAGGGTATAGTGATGTGAATTGGATCTCTGATACTAATGAGATGAAGGCCACAATTGGGTATATGTCTACTCTTGGAGGTGGTGCTGTTTCCTGGAAGTCTTGCAAGCAAACGATCTTAACAAGATCGACAATGGAAGCAGAATTAACAACATTAGACACATCGGGTGGCGAAGAAGAATGGCTTCGAGATCTGTTGATGGACTTGCCAGTGGTTGAGAAGCCGGTTCCGACCATCCTTATGAACCGCGATAATCAAACAGTTATTGTCAAGGTGAAGAGTTCAAAGGACAACATGACGTCCAACAAACACATAAGAATGAGATTCAAAGCTGTCAGAAAATTGAGAAACTCCGGAGTAATAGCGTTGGATTATATTCAAACGGCTAAGAATCTGGTAGATCCCTTTACTAAAGGGCTATCACGTGTTGTGATAGATAGCACATCAAGGGAGATGGGTATGAGACCCACATGAGTTGCCATGGTAGTAACCCAACCTATGTGATCGGAGATCCCGTGAAGTAGGACCTGGGAAAACAAGCCAGCGGTGAACTGAGGAGAGTAACTTTACTAACCCACTCCGTTGGAGATGCAATACTCTCGGAAACTGTATGGAAGGATGACTATTGTCTTAATGTGTTCCAAGGCTTATATTTATAAGCAAGATGCTATCCTACAGAGCGATCTTTGGAGGAACACACCTATATGAGCCCGACTGTTGGTCACAGTCTATGAGATTGGGGTGATCTCTAGCAAGCTCATGAACAGGCCAGGAGTGTGACTAATATGCTCCACCCGAGGGGTCGGCCTTCGGCAGCCACGTATCAGTGAGACTTGTGGTGAAACTTCTTGACGCCAAACTGATAATTCAAGGCATAGTCCATTGTTCAGTTGTGAAGGAGTGTAGCTACTTGGTCTAGGTGGAGATCAACCTTAATCGGTCTCCACTGAGATGCTGGTATATCAAAACAGCGTTTGGAACAAAAGACAAAGTGGGCCCCTGAGATCTGGTGTGGGATTGTTGAAATATGAGATGGGCCTAGAGCCCATATGAGAATTTCAGATTTAATCTCTAAGGGCCCATGTAGGTGGCATGACAAGGTGGTGGGAAGTTTAGTCCCACCCCAGAAGTGGAGGAGAGTTGGAGTGGTTTATAAGGAATTCTCTCCCTCATGCTATTGGAGCTTGAGAAGAGATGATGCCCTCGCGCACTCCTCCTCCTCCGCTCGCCTCGTCACGACGCGACGCGACGCGGGTTGCGGGATTGAGCCGAGCTGAGCTCACTCCTATGCGTTTCTTTTTGCTGGTCAAGAACGGAGAGTCTTTGACAGGTAGGGCCATGTAACACCCCCGATGTCATGCTACACTAATCTCCCCCCTACTGGTTGCCTTCTCATCAACATTTCTATGCTAATTGCCACTTGTCCAAAAATCAAAGTCAACTCAAAATTCAAATTGCAAGTGAGAAAACATTTCTTCAAATGGTCAAACAAAAATGTTTACAATATTATAAATAATCCTCTGGTATTTGTCGAAGATGAACGAACATTAAATAGATTTTTAAATTGCCTCTAGAAATATTTTAGTGGATCAGCGGAATTAAATAAACACATTTTAATTCAAATATAAATTTGAACAGTTCCAATTGACCTCAGAACCTTGTTGTGCAACCCTGTAGGATAGCCTAGTATTTATGTGCTAAGTCTCGCATTTAACAAAAATCATCTGACCGCAAAAAGTAAATGCAAAATATTGGAGAAAACTACAAAACAGTAAAAAAAACTAAAATAAAAAGATAAAGACTGGCACAACCGTGCACTTGTAGCCCAGTGCTACAGTGTCAGCCCAAGCCCACAATGGCTTTTCCTCCCACCTCTGTACAGAGTCGGGAAGGCCATGGCCTGGTGGACGCGTGCCCGCCGTCCACGCCGACGACTGACGCCGTGTCGAGCATCCGGCGGAACCACGTGATGGATAAGAACACCCCGCACGCCCTGGACAAACCCTAGATGCTTTTCCCTCACCCCTCGCCTCGCTCTCACCCTCATAGTACCCCCACCGCGCCGCAGCCGCCATGGTTGTCGTCATCGCCGCGGCCACCGACTTCCCCGGCGCCTGAAAATCTGTCCAGGAGCTTCCCCACCTTCGTCTCCTTCGACTACGTCCACCAAATCGAGTTGAGCCGCCTCGTGTTCTCGGTATCGAGCACATCTTCGTCGCGTACATCGCCGGTGCCGGCGTCGTTTGCCGCTGCTCCGGTCCGTCCCCCGCCTCCCCGTCCTCATCATCCAACTCGCGGTGAGCTTCTCCTTTGGATCCCCTCTTCTCCGGTCTCGATCCGTTCCGTATGCCGCCGCCCCGCCACCGACGCGCCCGTGCCCTTTGCTCTCTCGCACCGTCCATGCGCGCGCGGCGCCTGCTCGCCTACCCCTGGTGTGCTGCTGCCGCCGCCGCTTCCGCCTTTGCTTTGCTGCTACTCTGCTCCATGTTGCTCCGCTGCTCACTACTGCTGCTGCATATGCTAGTTGCTGCCTTGGTTCTGCGTTATAGCTTAGCGCCCATGGCCATGGCCGTCGTGGCTTAGCGCCCATGCATGCTGGACCATGCCCACACAATCGTGGCACAGCCACTCAACGTTAGCCACGGCTGTGCCAGTGGCCGGCCCAGTTAATTAGGAGTAGGTTAGATTAGGAGCTAATTAGCACTAGTTAATTTATGTGACAATGACATGTGGGTCCCTTTCAATTAGATTAGTTTTATTTATTTATTTAGGTACAACCTATGACATGTGGGCCACTCCCTGCCCTTTTGACATGTCAAAGTTGACTTGGTCAACTCGGATTAAAACAAATTAAAATAAAACCAGAAACTTTAGAAATTGTTTAAACCTTTAAAAATTAATAGAAAATAATCCGTATGTCAAATGAAAAAGTATTATACATGAAAGTTATTCAGAACGACGAGACGAATCCGGATACACAGCCCGTTCGTCCGCCACGCATCCCTAGCATAGCAAACACGCAATTTTCCCCCTCCGGTTCACCGGTTTAAAAACACGAAACACTGGGGATATTTTCCCGGATGTTTCCCCCTTTCACCGGTATCACCTCATACCGCGTTAGGGCACCCCTAGCACCGCTACTTGCCATGTCATGCATCGCCATGCATTTGTTTGCATTATATTTATTGTTTCTTCCCCCTCTTCTCTCGCTAGACACCGAGACCGACGCCGCTGCTACCTAGTACGACTACGGTGTTGACGACCCCTCTCTCTTGCCAGAGCAACCAGGCAAGCCCCCCCCCCCTTGATCATCAGATATCGCCTACTCTACTCTCTATACTGCTTGCATTAGAGTAGTGTAGCATGTTACTGCTTTCTGTTAATCCTATCCTGCTGCATAGCCTGTCATTGTTGCTACAACTGTTGATACCTTACTTGCAATCCTAAATGCTTAGTATAGGATGCTAGTTTATCATCGGTGGCCATACATTCTTGTCCGTCTGCTATGCTATACTATCGGGTCGTGATCACTCGGGAGGTGATCACGGGTATATACTTATTCATAATATATGATACTTGTGATGACTAAAGACGGGTTGGCTCGTAGGAGTACCCGCGGGTGATTCATGGATTGGGTCCGAAAGGACGTTTGTCTCGACGGCCCTCTGAGTGGATCTTTGTGGCGAAGCGACAGGGTAGTTTGAGACCACCTAGGAAAGAGGTGGGCCTGGCCCTGGTCGGCGTTCACGGCTATTTCAAGATAACACGTTTAATGAGATCTTGGTATTTGATCTGAGTCTGACTACTGGCCTATACGCACTAACCATCTACGCGGGGACAATTATGGGCACTCGACGTCGTGGTATCAGCCGAAGCCTTCGTGACGTCAGCGACTGAGCGGCGCGCGCCGGATTGGACTGGAATGCCTGCTAGGCTAGGTCTGCTTCCGGTCGCGTTCGCAACGTGCAGGCGTGCAAAGGGCGATGGGCCCAGACCCCTGCGCCATAGGATTTAGACCGGCGTGCTGACCTCTCTGTTGTGCCTAGGTAGGGCTGCGACGTGTTGATCTTTCGAGGCCGGGCATGACCCAGGAAAGTGTGTCCGGCCAAATGGGATCGAGCATGTTGGGTTATGTTGTGCACCCCTGCAGGGAAGTTAATCTATTCGAATAGTCGTGATCTTCGGTACAAGGACGACTTGGAGTTGTACCTTGACCTTATGACAACTAGAACTGGATACTTAATAAAACGCACCATTCCAAGTGCCAGATACAACCGGTGATCGCTCTCTCACAGGGCGACGAGGGGAGGATCATCGGTTAGGATTATGCTATGCGATGCTATTTGGTGAACTTACCATCTACTCTCTCTCCTGCTGCTGCAAGATGGAGGTTACTAGAAGCGTAGTCTTCAAAAGGACTAGCTATCCCCCTCTTATTCCGGCATTCTGCAGTTCAGTCCACATATGATACCCTTATTCCATTTGATACCAATGCTTGCAAGTACTTTGGATGAGTACTCACGGTTGCTTTTCTCCCCCCTTTTCCCCCTTTCTATTCTCGTTTGCTGCAACCAGACGTTGGAGCCCAGGAGCTAGACGCCACCGTCGACGACGACGACTACTACTCAGGAGGTGCCTACTACTACGTGCAGCCCGTTGACGATGACCAGGAGTAGTTTAGGTGGATCCCAGGCATGAGGCATGCGCCTCTTTCGATCTGTATCTCAGTTTGTGCGAGCCTTCTTAAGGCAAACTTGTTTAACTTATGTCTGTACTCAGATATTGTTGCTTCCGCTGACTCGTCTATGATCGAGCTCTTGTATTCGAGCCTTCGAGGCCCCTGGCCTGTAATATGATGCTTGTATGACTTATTTTATTTGTAGAGTTGTGTTGTGATATCTTCCCGTGAGTCCCTGATCTTGATCGTACACATTTGCGTGTATGATTAGTGTACGGTCAAAATGGGGGCGTCACCGGCCACGATCTGAGACGTCGGATCATGGGCTACCGACTTGGACGTGGGTTCAGCCCACGTCTCTCCATGTGCGGCCGCACATATATATGTGGGGCACTGCCAACCCTAGCCGCCGCGAAAAACAGAACGCATCTCCATCTCCGCTTCCACGCCCACGTCGTTCCTCTGTTGCTGCTGCCGCCGGCGACTCCATCCCGTTCACCGCGTACACGGTTGACGGGAGAGCAGGCCTCCAAAACCCCGCCTCTCCGGATCCTGTATGGTAGAGGGGCGATTAGGTTTTTGGGTAGCGACTACGCGACTACTCGCTTCTGTTCATCTACGTCCGCACCACCTTCGTCATCACCATGTCGACCGACGCCGACCGTGCCGCCGCTGAGAAGGCCGAGGCCGACAAGAAGGCCGCCGAGGATGCCGCTTCTTTTTGCTGGTCAGGAACGGAGAGTCTTTGACAGGTAGGGCCATGATCTGAGACGTCGGATCATGGGCTATCGACTTGGACATGGGTTCAGCCCACGTCTCTCCACGCGCGGCCGCACATATATATGTGGGGCACTGCCAACCCTAGCCGCCGCGAAAAACAAAACGCATCTCCATCTCCGCTTCCACGCCCACGTCATTCCTCTGCTGCTGCTGCCGCCGGCGACTCCATCCCGTTCACCGCGTACACGGTTGACGGGAGAGCAGGCCTCCGAAACCCCGCCTCTCCGGATCCTGTACGGGAGAGGGGCGATTAGGTTTTTGGGTAGCGACTACGCAACTGCTTGCTTCTGTTCATCTACGTCCGCACCACCTTCGTCATCACCATGTCGACCGAAGCCGACCGTGCCGCCGCTGAGAAGGCTGAGGCCAACAAGAAGGCCGCCGAGGATGCCGCGGCTGCTGTCACCGCAACTGCCACCGCATGGCCGATTGGAGGGTATACATCGCTTATCCCTCTCGTGTTTCTTTCTGTTGTAGCAGTACTAGCGATATGCGTAGATGTTTCTACTATGTGCGTAGTACATGCTCTGTTAGATCGTAATCGGTGTGTTATCAATGTTGCTCATGATTTATTCATGGATTAATTTAATCGAAAAACTGCCTATTTACTTATCACCCATGGCCCTAGGGCCACCGGAGACAGGCGGACCGGCAGTGGCGTCGCCATGAGACAAAGGAACCATAACTTTTTTGAAGGAAGAGGCGGTGGCAAAAGTCAAACCTCACAAGCGTTAGAAACGTCAAACGCCACAAACTTTGACCAGGCTTGTTGAGAAAAACATTTAATTTAGAATGACAAACATATATCATTAGATTCAACATAAGACGTAGTTTCATATTGATATATCTGGTATTGTAGGTATAACTAGTTTTCTCTATAAAATTGGTCAAAGTTGGCAAAGTTTGAATTTTTTAATAAATCTATACGCACTACATTATGGAACGGCGGACGTGATGGCCAAGTTGTCCTCGTTGTGAATGGCATGCTTTTGGAACCTGCCACAACCACTTCTCATCGCACAATTGACTTCATGATAAGAATAACTAGAAATGTCAACTTACTTACCTAGCCTCCTTCTCGCCATTCAACAGCATGCTTGATAGTGTTCCTCTTGTAATCCCACCTACCACCCGTCCCGTTCATCTTTAAAAAAATTCTAGATGCGATACTCCACATTCAAATTGTCCCATTTCTTCTTCAATAGTGATTTGTATACTCCAAACCAATCATGGTTTCAAAGTCCTTTGCTACATCCTCGAAAGCCAAGGATGTAAGGGTGTGTTTGGTTGATTGCCAACACATACTTGTTGGTAAACAATTTGGTCAAACCCGAGTGTTCGCCTCACTCCATGCGATGGCCATTCTTCAAATGAATAAGTGAAATTAATAGGAATACACCCTGGTTCACAACCGGCTAGTCAAGAGTCAAGATTACTGGTGGTGGTGAAGAACTGATCTAGACAAGGAGCTAGGGCTCGAGGAGAAGGATATGGAGGCGCCGGGTGCTCACCTTGCCAAATGTTGATGGTGAGGACCTGCTACTATGGGTGAAGACCTACTCCTATTGGTGAAAATCTATTGTTGATGGTGAGGAGCGCACTGAGAGTGGTGTCATCAACTTGGGATGCATAAAGCTAGACGAGGAGCAGTGGAGGGCGGCAACCTCAGTGAAAGGAGGAAGTGAAGAGGGGCGGAAGTCCGATGATGAGAAGCAAAGAGCAGTGCCATCGATGATGGAAGGGAACAGAGGGCTTGGGATCCAACCGAGTGTTTGGTGCTACTCCTATTATTGGTAGCCAATGTAATGGGCCCTTATTACTTCACTCTGGTTGGATTGGGTAGTATCTTCCTTCTTCCATGATAAACTAGATGATACCATGCACGTTGTTGCAAGACTTGGTTGCAATTTTAATGAGATATTGGTTATATGAAGCACAAATTAATAATATGTGAAATAAAACTAAAAATACATATGATCTATTGTATTTGATTATTCTGTGGTGAAAATATTTACTTCATATAGTAAGTCCACAATATAATGAAAATCTTTTAGCATGCATGTTATGGTGGGCCTCTGATGATGTGACATTTGTGGTGAGGTAGCATGTGTGCATTATGAGATAAATAGAAGTAGTGAGAAATCAATTAGTAATGGAAAACTTTTCTTCATGCATGTTGAGGTGAGCCTTTGATGAGTTGGCATTTTTGGTGAGGTGGCATGTGTGCATGTTAAGATAAATAGGATACAAGATTTGGGAGCAATGAGGGCTATATGGAGGGTGCACACAAAGAGCCCCATGGGAAACCACTGTGGATCTCACACGCTACTCATGTGATCCCACACGCGGTAGGGAGGCATGACCCCTCCCTCCCGGGCCATGTGGGAAGTGGCACCGATCCCCCTGTGTCGTTTAGTCATCCGAGAAGTTTGATCTTGATTTTTTAATGTAATTTTTTAGTTCTCGAAGTTTCTTAAAACCACAACAATACAAAAGGGATACCTTCCTTGCATTTTATTAGTGTCGGTGTAATTTTCAGCAATAATAATCATATGGGAGGTATACGCATAGATAATTCAGAGGGATACACAAGAGACAAGGATTTACCCAGATCCAGACCTTTGAGATGCCCTACATCCCGCCTTTGTATGATGTACTGATGGTTTCCTTTTATGCGGGCTAGGATTTGTATGATAGCACGTATGTTTTTTTAACACAATATAAATGCAAGCGCTCATACACTTATCCTTATGAACACATACACGCACACCCTATCCCTATGAGCACCTTTGAGAGACTAAACTGGCATATTATTTTGAGATTTACGAAGTTACCGTAGGCGCTTCATCAATAATAATCATATGGGAGGTATACGCATAGATAATTCAGAGGGATACACAAGAGACAAGGATTTACCCAGATCCAGACCTTTGAGATGCCCTACATCCCGCCTTTGTATGATGTACTGATGGTTTCCTTTTATGCGGGCTAGGATTTGTATGATAGCACGTATGTTTTTTTAACACAATATAAATGCAAGCGCTCATACACTTATCCTTATGAACACATACACGCACACCCTATCCCTATGAGCACCTTTGAGAGACTAAACTGGCATATTATTTTGAGATTTACGAAGTTACCGTAGGCGCTTCATCAATAATAATCATATGGGAGGTATACGCATAGATAATTCAGAGGGATACACAAGAGACAAGGATTTACCCAGATCCAGACCTTTGAGATGCCCTACATCCCGCCTTTGTATGATGTACTGATGGTTTCCTTTTATGCGGGCTAGGATTTGTATGATAGCACGTATGTTTTTTTAACACAATATAAATGCAAGCGCTCATACACTTATCCTTATGAACACATACACGCACATCCTATCCCTATAAGCACCTTTGAGAGACTGAACTGGCATATTATTTTGAGATTTACGAAGTTACCTAGGCGCTTCATCATCGACGGGAACGTCTCCTCCTACTGAAAGCGCATCGCGGGAAATTCTGAAATAAATTCAAAAATAATGTCAGCACCAGGACTTGAACCCTGGTGGCCTGAAGATATCACTGTCCACCTAACCATCCAAGCACAGATTAGTTCGCTGATAGCATGTATGTTGTGCCACGTGTTGAGAGATGTGGTAAGGAAATGTCTTAAAGGCTATGAGGTGTATTGAGCATACTGATCGGAAGGCCCCTACCTCCTCTTATATAGATGGAGAAGGGAAATGTTACATGGGCATGAGTCGCTTTATATGGATCTACTAAATATACATGTCTTGTACCAAAATCACAAGTTAGACGGTACCTCTTCCAAAGGTCACTCTCACCTCCTCTTGTGATGACAAGTGGCTCATTACATCACTGCATGTGTGACACTTGCCATAACCTGAGTGTTTTATATTTTTTTCGTTCATTTGTATTTTCCATACATTTTGCTTCACGCGATGTAACAAAGAAATAAGTAAAGTAAAAAAACACGAACAGAAAAAGTAAATTAAAAAAACATGAAAACCTAAGAAAAGCCAAGCAAAATCCCCAAAACCCAAAACAAACCGAAAACCCACAAAACATGTGCAGAAATATATAAAATGTGTCATGTGTATGCACTCAACGAGCGGCACATGGCGGCGGCTGGGTGCACCACACGCCACCACATGGGCTTCTTCTTAGTGATTGCTCGAGGTCCCTGCAAAGGGGTACCCTCCAGTCAGTCGCTCTTGTATTGTACTTCAAGTAGAGACGCCCCATAAACATAGTGGGCTTGGTGTCACAGGCCTAGGCCACCTCGCGGTGGGCTTTGTGACTAAATATATTTTTTGGACATATAAATCATATTTTGATATCTAATTAATTATTATTTTTCTGAAGTGCACTGGACAGGAATTTGGTGAATATGGTTTCACTGGGGAAATATCTGGTACTCCCACCCCTAGGGTGCTCCCGGTGCTCCAAAACTAGGTAGCAGATTTTTAAGTGTTCGGAAAATTCTGAAAAAAAAATCCAGCACATTGACACAACAACAAAGTATGTTGTCAAAAAATTTGAAATCAAAATTTGAAACTTAGCTTGAGAAACATAAATGACAAATTCAGTAAATAATACACAACATAAGTTGGGCTTTAGATTAGGCCCATTATTACATTGATGTCCATTTTGTCATTTTTGTATCTCGAGCAATGCTTCGAATTTTGATTTGAATTTTTTTACAACATACATGATGTTGTGACAATGTGCTGGATTTTGTCCAGAATTTTTTTAACATTTAAAAATGTGCTACCGAGTTTGGAGCACCGGGAGCATCCTAGGGATAGGAGTACCAGATATTTCCCCTGGTTCCACATGTACCCCTCATGAATAGTAAATTCGAGAAAATACTAGAAAAATAGGCTGAATATTTTTGTAACATACATAATCGACTCATATACCCATGTATGAAGTTTCATGAAGAAATGACATCCATGGTATTTTGGGCAAAAAATGACAAAATCGACGCTATGTTAAAGAACACTGTTTGTTAACTAGTACTAAGGACCTAAATATATTTTCTACACTAAGGATACCACGAGTATCGTTTCTTTATGAAACTTCACACATGAGTGGAATGGTCGACCAAGTTTGATAATCCCAAAATTTCAGAATTTTTCAATTTGTCTACTATTTTGTTTCAAATTTGCTATTGACGTGGGTGTGCGTGGAACCATGTTACATGTTTACCTGTGTATTTACGTACATGTGAGCCTTATATAAATACTCCAAATGGAGGGAGCACCATTTTGCGCAGGAAATAAAAATCAGAAGGCGCAAAGAGATTACTCAGTCATTTGATCTCGTGTAACCTCCAATGAAGTATGCAAAGGTGAAACCACAATGATATAAAAACCATCATCCTCTACAAAAGGGATATGTGAGGAGATGAACAGGCAGTTGGCGGGCAAGAAAGCTGCTGCAATACAGAGTTCAAGGCATACGCCACTGACGAATGACTCATTTCCAGACATTACTGATTATAGCTCAGATCGATGCCCATAATTAATAGTCTCCCTCGTCTCTCCAGTTAAGCTAAAATTGTGACTCAACAAATTAAATGTTCAAGAGACCACGTGCATGCAAAATGTATCTTAAGGCATCACGACATGGGGATACAGAATACAGAAAATGGTGCACTTTAGACTCCGAATGAACAAGGAGAACTTCAGCCAGCGCTTCTGCCCCCCTCCGACCCACATAAGCATCATCGAAACACGCAACCAGGGCGGTCTCTTTCAGTCATCAGACACCTTGGGGGAGCACTCGGGCGTCTTGGGGATCGCGTCCGAGGCCTTCTTCGCCTTGTGCGCCTCCACCGCGGCTTTGAAATCATCCCTGATGCCAGTGTCCTTGAATTTGAGGGCGAATGTGGTGAGCCCGCTCGGCGAGTCCCCGGTGCTGTTGACGCAGGCGAACGTCACGCCCTTCTTCTCCATGTCCTTCAGCGCCATGTCGTCGTACAGGCTCGCGTTCAGGACCAGCCGGTAGTTACCCTTGGCCCTCATAACGAGCCGGGACCTCTCGCCGCCAGACACGGGGACGTTCAGCTTTAGCTCCCCTTTTCCTCTTTCTTTCCAGCCCCCATCGAGGTACTCGTACATTGCGGAGTCTGCGGTGAACACGGCCATCTCGTTCTCTTCGCCTGTCTCCACTGGGCCCTCTGGCATGGTGAATTTCTTTGGTGCTTCTGCTGCAGCAACAAGTGATGGAACAGAACTCCCGTTGTTGTTTGTACCACCGATATTGAAAGAAGGGAAGGATGAACCATCGCTCTTTAGCCCAAATAGGGGAGCATTTGTGCTCTCTTTAGAAGCTGAGCCAAAGGAAAATGATGAGGCTGAAAACCCAGTTCCAGCCAGACCTGTGAAGGCATTATGGCCACTTGACACATTCATAAAAGAGAACAGAGGTGTTGGTGATACATCCTTGGTCCCTGATTCAGATTCATCTTTCTTCTCAGCACCGTCCTTGCTGCTTTTATCTTCATCTCCACCTGCATTCACTTCATCCTTGGGCCCTGATTCAGATTCATCTTTCTTCTCAGCGCCGTCCTTGCTGCTTTTATCTTCATCTCCACCTTCATTCACTTTAGCACCTTCATCTTCTGTTTTACCCTCGATTCCAGATGTGTTGCTGTTATCTACCTTGGGTTCTCCAACCAGCACTTTGTCCTCACCAGTTCCACCCTCTGTGCTGCCTGCCTTGTTATCAGTTTCAGTAAGTGAAGAGTGTGCTTCCATTGGCGCATTCGACTTGTTTTCTGCATTTGACTCATTCAGGCCCGATTCATCCTTTCGAATCTCTGCTACCTCATTAAAATCTGCATTCTTGTCAGCATCTTTCCCACTTCCATTGCTGGCCTCATCAGCTTTCTCAATTGAGCCCCTTACATTTGACGTTGTGACATCAGAAGGTGGAGGTTTTGAGACAGGAATACTTGCTTGAACACTGGAATCACTTGTGGTAAACTTAATTGCAGAGAAAGGATTAGAAGAAGGAGCTGACGACGGCTGCTGGCGCCGAACCTTTACAATTTTTCGGGTTGCCATCACTTCCTCACTAGCTTTCTTAAATGTTCCCCCCTCTTGCTCCGATGAGTCATCATCAAGCTCAGGATTGTCCTTGTTGATTTGTTTATCTGCAACCCTCTTCCGAGAGGTTTGAGCATGTTCCTCATCCGCCATCTTAGGACCTTTGAGTACCTGGATATGAAAACATCAGAACAAACTAAGCAAAAAGTAATAAACAACTTCATAGGGCATAGCACAGTTTAGACACACAAATTTGACTATGCATGCTCCATTTTTTGTAGTACACCAAGCCCATTCACAGAATTAACTTCAAATAAACCAGGAAAATTGAAAGGCATACACAAACATAACGGCAAAATAGGGAAAATGTAACCAAGAGAAGACAACAGGCATACACAGAATGGAAAACCATAATGTAGGCAGACAAGGTTAGCCAGAGTGCAAAGATGAATGTGTAATCTCATATCATGTATTATGGTACTTGCACCTGTGACTAAGAAACAAGCATAACGACAGTTTCCCAACTTCACATAGGAACTGTAAGAGCATCTCAGACGGGATCCCAATCCCACCAGCATTGCTGCTTTCTGTCTACAACCATCCTCATCAGTGGCGTATATATATTATTTCTGGGTAAAATTTTGTTTGTTGCTTGAGCAACAAAGATAAAATACAGGTCAAACTAAAATTTTAGTTTCTTGTCTGCAGTTAGGTTTTGGCTCGACTGTTTCAAAGATCAGAGGGTTTACAGCCAAATATGTTGTTAGTTAACATGTAAAGATTGCTCTTATATGTTGTTAAATCCACAATATGCCTAGGTGTGTGAATTACATAGAATTATTTCAATGCTTTGATATTAATTCAAATTTGTGATATCATTTCTCTTTTACTTGTCAGTGTAGTTTATTACTATGTTGCCATAGCTAAGCAACCCTGGCATGCATAGTTCTTTCCGTCCAATTACCTGACATCTGGGAACAGAACCAGCATGGTGTGGGGCATTCAACCGCGGATATTCTCTGTGTGCTAGGTAAGATGTAGCAACAGTGAGCTCATCATTGCCGGATGACTACAAATCCAAGATAAATTGCACTACGACGACGCATTGCGATGTTGTGGAGGAACAACCAAGAAGCGAATGGCTTTGCATATATAGACCAGACAAAAATATGGCCATTAAACTAGCGCTAACAAATACAGCCATAAAAAATACATTTTTATTTAAAGGATATCAATTAAATGTGGGAGGGTGGAATATAGGTAGTGGAAAATTGAGTTGGGAGTCAGTTGGAGCACGAAGAGATATGGAGATGGAATTGTTTAGAGACGCCCAAGAAAAAAAATACCACACAATATTCCTGAACGAAAGAATATGTCGCCTCTATAATAATATATCAATTGGTAAGCTCTGTGTTTGAGGAAAACAAATATTCTCCCGCACCACGATGTTGGCATAGTACTAACATACCACAGTCAAGGTAACATCTCCTAGAACTAGAAGCTTGCTTGTTATATGCGCAAAATTATGCTTATACATGTAGGTGGTATTTTAACATCTAAAGCAGGAGAATTTGTATATATGAGCGATGAGAAATATTTTACTAAAAGGTACAAATCAAATCCAGCCTACTAATGCATGGAAACTCCTAGTCCTAATAGCTCCGAAGCTGCAGTGGTCCAAGGAGAAGTTTATCGTTTGGACATTGAAAGAAGTTTAACGAATTACACATATGAATATTGCAATATTATGTGGAAGGACATTTGTTTTCTTAGAAAAAGATACATCTCTGTAAGCTGTGCGAAAAATAAGTAGATCGAAGCACTAGTTTTTCTTGTGTTTGTTTGCACATGGTAGAGGCCAAATATTTGTTTTGCGAAATTTTGAGAATCCATAGTGTATTCCCACATGTACAAGTGGGAATTCTCAGGTTTTTTCTTTTTTTACTTAAAGTTAAAATGCTTCTGAAGCTTTTGGGTGAAAAAAAAACGAAGCTCCCTGCAGCTCAGGAGCCAACTGTCTACTGTCCTGATGTGGTGGACAAGGAGCGGATGGCTTGGAGTCAGGATGCTTGGGGAACGACTCTCACCACCGCACCGATCCAAGCCATCTCCTGGTGTACGCGCATCAAGACACATCCTTTCCGTCGGGCACAAGAGGCCTACTGTTCCCCCAGAAAAATTCAGCTGCGTATGACAAGTAATTTCTGCAAATCTATACACCCACGCATGCTATTCTTGTTTCATCCATACACACATAAGAACAGAGCACGCACACATAAATGAATCAAGCAGAAAACATACATCCGCAGGCAATTTAACGGAACTTTTACCTCGAGGCGAAGCTCGGACGCAACTGGGCGTCGGGGCGAGCTTGGGCCGCGACCTGGGCTCCCGCGGAGGAGGGCTGGGGCTGAGATGCGGTCCGACGGAGGGAGGGCTCGGGAGTGGCTGGGGTCGACGGAGAGGGGGGTGGTGGCGGCGGCGGCGGCGCAAACCCTAGCACCGGTCTCTGCTCGCCATGTCGCCCGCGGCGGTGGGGAGGAGCGGAAGAAAACGCTTCGGTGTGCGAGGGGAGGAGAGAAACAGGAGTGAAGTGTTCGGTTTGCGCTGTGCCCACTCCACGCGACCAAGCCCGATGCAGGCCACGTGAAGGTCGCCGTACTGGGACGCCAGGGATATCTTCCGGTGCACCCGGTGCGGGCCAAAATCTGACCGTTTAATCGAAAACCAGCATAATGAATCCTAATTCAAAACTTTGCCCCAGTCTGATCTCTTTTTTCATAACGCACTCACTAGTGGGGCTATGCTCAACACAATAGCGCCGATCATAGGGGCGTTAAAGACCCTATCAGCGTGTGCTAGCAATTTTTTTGGACACCGATAACTGTCCTGGGAGGCGACAGACCGAACGGAACGTTAGCCGGGGTTATGATTAGATGGAACGTTTTAGTTCGATCCAAACAACCCCCAGCCCAAACACCTCCCACACGCTGGACCCCGCTAATGGGCCACAAGCATTGAAAAGCCAAACGATGCCATTTTCTGGATAAAGAAGGAAACTAGTTTTTGTTGTTATTGTTAGAGTTGTGTCGAATATTATGTACAAGGTAGGTTACAGCTGGACTCTCAGTAGTATTGTGTTTAGATAGGATATGAAGTCGTGTTCAAGTAGGACACTTGTATCCTAGGCTTCTCTCATATATAGCGAGGGTAGACACACAATGTAACCTATGCCAACATAATAGCACCAGAACGCAGGGGAAGCTGGCGGCTTGTGCCGGCGTCCAGGGCGACTGGGTGCGGTATTGTAGTGGTGTCATGGAGAGGAGCGCCCATAGTTAGGCCCCGGAGATGTAGCCATATCGGTGAACCTCATTAACAAATCTCGGTGTCGTGCTCGTGTGATTGGTGGGTCCTTGGATGAGGGATGGTATGCCTCGGTTTTATTCTAACAAGTGGTATCAGAGCGGATAAAATCCAACATGATACGACAGTACATTGGAAAGCTTTGGCAGGAAGTGCAGCGCTAGCATCGAGAGTTGAGCCAGGAGTTGCTTTCATGTGAAGATCAACTAGTTGTATCCTCTACTAGTAGTATACATGTAATGTACTTGGACATCACATGGATAGCTCAGGTAATTTTTTATTTGTCAGCCTTACAATGAACCAGGGCGCCAACGGGTAGCAGGTTTGAGGTGGAGAAGTTCACAGAACTGAAAATCTTGGATTATGGCGGACAAGGATGAAAAATTTGTTGCCACAACAGGGATGCTGGAAGGCATTGCGGGAAGTCATGACAATTGAGATGGAAGTATCATGTGATGGATGGGAATTCGTGAAAGACGATATGGAAGCCTCGAGCGTGTCATACAATCGAACGAGATCACCTGGGTCGGACTAGACAGTCTGACGGATCGACGTGAGTTGGTTGATACAGAATACGGTGGTGAGATCGGCGATGACGACATAGGAGCGTAGTGCTGATAGTGACTGACTTCTGGGCATGGAAACACGTGGCGCAGGCCGAGGGCTTGTGCGGCTTCGACAAGACTATGGGGCAGGGTCGATTCAAGACGGTGCGCACATGAGAGCTTGAAGTCGACGGGGCACGTGGGTGGACTGATCATCTAGCATGGAGTCATGTTGAAGGTGGAGCTGGAGTCTGGAAGACTTCACTCGGTGCTGATTGAGGGGCTACGGCGTAAGTGCACAGAGAGTGGAAGCCTATTCAGCAGGGAAAAGCGAGTGACATGCAGTTCGGACTGGAGCCCGGTGGTTTGATGGAAGTGTGAAACTCGTCATCGGTCGGTGATGATCGATGGTACTCTACAGTGGGGGTTGAGTGGTGTGGGTTCGCGGCCCTTGAGACTCGTCCGTGACAGCAGTGGCTCGACGCGGTAATAGCGGTGAGGCGTGCAGTTAGCACGGGACATGGAGACGAGCCAGGGCTCTGGTGGTCATACATGTGGTGAGACAACTGCGAATTTGACTCGGGATGACTACAAGCAATGATGAAATTCTTCAAGTTTGAGACAGACGGTCAAGGAAGAGCGGTGATGTTGAGTTCAGGTAACTCTTATGTTTGACACCCAATATGTGAGTTGTTCACTTTCATGCAGGTTTGCGATCAATGTGTGATGGCGTTGGACTAATACTCTGGAAGTTGGGAGCACAAACTATAGTAACAAGGAACTTAATTTTGCTCAAGCGTTGACTGTGGTCAAGAAAAGAAGGGACTACAAGTTGCAGGTGGAGTCACATGGATTCTTTGAAGTAGCAGTGGTACTCATGGGAAAAACTCAAGTCCAATGTATATGGAAATTTGACGCATTAATGAATTCAAGGCGGTGGAGAATATTCGTCAAGGTGGAGTTTGTTAGAGTTGTGTCAAATATTATGTACAAGGTAGGTTACAGCTGGACTCTGAGTAGTATTGTGTTTAGATAGAATATGAAGTCGTGTCCAAGTAGGACACTTGTATCCTAGGTGTCGGTGTCAAAACCGGCGGATCTCGGGTAGTGGGTCCCGAACTGTGCGTCTAAGGTGGATGGTAACAGGAGGTAGGGGACACGATGTTTACCCAGGTTCGGGCCCTCTCGATGGAGGTAATACCCTAAGTCCTGCTTGATTGATCTTGATGATATGAGTATTACAAGAGTTGATCTACCACGAGATCGTAGAGGCTAAACCCTAGAAGCTAGCCTATGATATGATTGTATGTTGTCCTACAGACTAAACCCTCCGGTTTATATAGACACCGGAGGAGGCTAGGGTTACACATAGTAGGTTACAAGGGAGGAGATCTACATATCCGTATTGCCAAGCTTGCCTTCCACGCCAAGGAAAGTCCCATCCGGACACGGGACGAAGTCTTCAATCTTGTATCTTCATAGTCCAACAGTCCGGCCAAAGGATATAGTCCGGCTGTCCGGAGACCCCCTAATCCAGGACTCTCTCAGTAGCCCCTGAACCAGGCTTCAATGACGATGAGTCCGGCGCACAGATTTGTCTTCGGCATTGCAAGGCGGGTTCTTCCTCAGAATACTCCATAGAAGATTTTGAACGCAAGGATAGTGTCCGGCTCTGCGAAACAAGTTCCACATACCACCGTAGAGAGAATAATATTTCCACAAATCTAATCTGCTGACACATTTAGCAACATGACATCATGCCATGGCCCGGTCATTATTCGAACCGTTTTTCTCAACCAGCGCTGCACATATCGCGAGGTGGTTTTCTTGCACGTCTTGTCGAAGCAGAGATTGTGTCCCCCTTATTACGGGATTCTCATCAATACAGACGTGGGTAACCCAATCGTGCCTGTTGGTATGACTCCTCGATTTTAGGCAAGTCCCAAACGGCCACGTGAAGGACGCTTGATATTCACCCTCTTTATAAAGAGGCCAAGGCCTGTCCTTTTTTTCCCCTCTCGTGCTTAATCGAATCCTTCCCCCGCCTCGAGTTCCAACACCCAAGGCTCAGGTCAGGCACTTCAGACCTTCAACCATGTCCGGATCCAACCTTCAAGGTTGGTGGATGCCTTCCTCTGTCACAGAGGAAGACATCAAGAAGCTAAGAGAGGCCAGGTATTTGACCCTCGAAATCTCGCATAGGCTGCCTGCTCGAGGGCAGGTCATTCCCACTCCTGAACCCGGCGAGAGCGTTGTATTCATCTCTCACATCCTCCGAGGGCTAGGCCTCGCTCTGGATCCCTTTGTTAGGGGGCTCATGTTCTATTATGGGCTGGATTTCCATGACCTGGCCCCAGATTCCCTCCTTCACATCTCATCGTTCATCGTCGTGTCTGAGGCCTTCCTCCGCATTACCCCACACTTCAGCCTGTGGCTCAAGACTTTCAATGTGAAGCCGAAGATGATCGAGGGGCGACACGCAGAGTGCGGAGGTGCCGTAATAAGCAAAAGTGTTGATGTTCCGTGGCCAGAGGGTTCCTTCCCAGAGGTGTCCAATTTATGGCAACGGGAGTGGTTTTATATCACAGCTCCCTGGAGTACCAAGTGGGTAGCCGCTCCTGCCTTTCGCTCGGGCCCCCCACCACAACTGACGTCATGGATCAACAAGGGGCTGAACTGGGGGCCAGTAAATGATGTGCCGATATTGCAGAGTCGCATCCGAGATCTCCTTGAGAGAGATGTCAGCCTGGTCACGGTAATGCAAGTCATGCTAGTTCGTCGAGTCCCGCCTTGCAAACGTCGACCCCTCCGTATGTGGGAATTCAACCCGGAAGGACCGCAAACTATTCAGCACTTCCTCGGCATGACGCTCGAAGAGATGTACAAATTGTTCTTCGGACCACAAATAAAGTGTCCGGACACCACCGTGGATGCGGGTCTGAGCTGTAATCGCCCGGATACCCAAGTAAGTAATCCCTTGGCCGAACACACTGTCTTTTTATTTATCATAACATCATTCTGAAAAGTCGCTCCTTGACCAGGACTGGGTAACAAAGGCGAAGATGATCAGGTGTTTGACCCCCTTCCCGAGGGCTCGGCCGATCCAGTACTAGCCAGAATGCTCGAGCTGGCGCCTTATCAGGCGCCCTCAGGGGAAGATAAAGGGGGAATAAAGAGGCTGAAAACAGGCCTCACTCATTATTCATCCCAACCGGGGGAATTAGCGCCTCCGCAAAGGAGGACAACCAGGGAGAAGAATCTGAAATTCCCTCTCCCCAAGGAAGGAAGAGGACCACCTCTGAAGACCCGGAAACAAAGGTTTCCAAACGGGGGAAGAAATCTTCGCCAGAGGGTCCTGCCTCGGAGGGTACTCTTGCCACACAGTGCCCGCAAGGGGGTCAGCCCTCTACCGAGCTGTAAGTAAACAAAAAGTACTTAATAGTAAAAATATCATACTTTACTTCTGAAGATAATAACCGAAGCATATATCTTGTAGTTCGGATCGTAGCCCTTCTCGACAGAGTTCGTCTTCGGGGGATCTTCTTCCAGAGATGATGGAGAGCGAAACACCTCCCCATGCCACCCCGCCTCATGAGGCGGGCGAACCTGAAGTGTCATCGCGGAGGGTTTCTCCTGATATGCCAAGGCCAGAGGGTAATCCTTCGGCCACCTGAAGTCCTCAGTATTCGGCTCCTAAAGAGATCAACAGAAAGAGTTTGGAAGCAGCTGGTGTGCGATCGGACGCACTGAAGGATCTTCTGGAGCAAGCGGCCATCTCAGAAGCGCATCGTACGCTAATGGGTACGGTGATTGAGAGTATTTCATCCGCCGAAAGCGGGTTGCATGAAGCTTTTATGAGTCTGCTGAAAGGCTTTGAGGTATGTGCATGGGACAGTGTATGTTTTTGACAGTACCGCACACGTTAGGTGTGCCCTATGTAGATAGTAGCCCCTGAGACTATAGTTGCCGTCGAGAACGGCGGCAAATAGAGGATCATAGTCCCAGGTAATAATCAGGCTGCCTTTATGTGCAGATGGATGAAGGTCCGGTGGCTAGCCGGACTAGTGAGTTTGCCGAGCTAAAGCGGCAACTTGATGCGGCAGATGCCGACATCGTGCTTGTCAACAAGCGGCTCGACGAGGCACAGGGTATGTGATTTCTCCGGTGATCAACACATAGTAAGAGGAGCATGATGCTAGTATCTTTAATATGTTGTGACTGCAGATGGAGCCGCCACCGTGGAGACCCTTCGGGCGGAACTTGCCCGAGCCAAGGAACAAGCCAGGAATAGTGATGCGGCCGGTCTAAAAGCAGTCGAAGAGCTGAGGGCCGAATAGGCTGCGCATTGCCAAAGCAAGGAAAAAATAGCCAAGATGGTCGCTGAGTTGAAAGATGCCGCCGACCGTTACCAGCTTCTTGAAGAAGAAAGCCAGGCGAAGGCGGTGGACTTGGAGAAGGCCATGGTAGCAGCCTAGGAAGCCCGCTCTAAAATCAGAGCGGCGAAGGAGGAGCTGCGTCAAGCTGGGGATATCGCGGCTGGGAAGCCATTTTTGTTGCGGACGAAGTTCGGAGATCCGAAGTATGCCCCTCTTGATCAACTATGGAGTTCTGCAGACACATACGTGGATTTGGCAGCCAGTGCTACTGATGCGGCCGAGTACTTCAAAGATCAAAAAGATCGTGAAGTGGAAAGGCTATTCTGGTCACAGTTCCATGTTCCAGTGCGTCCGCTGCTGTTGAATGAGCAAATGACCGAGTGGGCCGAGCTCCATAGGTTGTCCGTGCTTGCCATGAGGTCTGTTGTGGATCATCCGTGGCCGGAGGGGCCAAGGCCGAATAGTTATTTTAGTCTAGTGCAACAGTTCCTTGGTGCTGTGCCGCACATCGATGCTATGAAGAGGTCGGCGTGCATAGAGGGTGCGCGTATGGCACTTGCCCGTGTTATTACATACTGGGCAGAGATGGAGGCCACCGCTATTGCAACCCAGAGTTCGGCCGTAGGTTGGGTACCTGCCGAGCACTACTTTGAAGAAGTCCTTGAAGGCGCTCGTTCAATAGAGGCTCAGTGCTCGAAGAATATTATGTTCTAGTGACATGTATTCCCATTGTAAAAACAATGTTTTATTGAGTTATAAGGGTTCTGTTTATACTTTTGCCTGAAAGTATTATGATGCCTCCTGTGCGGCCGTTTATGTATATATGTATATAATCTGAAAGTTTGCAGTCATCGGCTTCAGCCCCCACGCATATAATGCGGGGGTGTTCGCAAAAAACGCGTATTCACACTTGATCCAACGTCTTGGTCCATGAAGGAGGTGGTATCGCAGCGAACGAGGCAATCGGACTATATTGCTTTAACACTTTTACTTAGCCATAGGAGTTTGATGGTGGGGCTACTATATAGCCCCTGGTACCTCCGCGCTCATCCAAATACGGTGCGCGTACGTACATGACCGGGAAACGGCCCTTCGTTAATGCATAGGAATCCCGAAGATTCTGCTAAGTCATCAAGTGGTTGACCAGTCTCGCGCTTTATCATGACAGTCAGTTTTCGGCTTTCTCTACTGAGGTGCTCATCCGGATGAACCAGGGCACAATCGCAGTAGTTCTCCTGGTGCCGCCTTAGCCGATAGAGCGGAACGTAAGGTAGCAAAACACGGGAGTCGGGCAAACCCAACATTTGACCAAAGACATGATTCGGAGCTGATGCATATAAGGCCAAACTCGCGACCCCGAACACTCCCTAAGGTATTCGATCTTTATAACATATTCCGGGCTGAACAATGCCCTTAATAATAAACCCCGTGTGTCCAGGTACGTGTAATATTCTGATGTGGCGAAATGCCAATAACGTTAGCATCCTTCTCGGTTGTATTGAGTATCCGAAGGATGTGATCAACAAGAGACAGTAAAAAAGGTTTACGCGGGGTCTTAATCTGAAAAGAAACCTTTGAGCGGGTCCCTGCTGCATGTCTGCACCTGTGTCTCCGTTGTGCCGTGTCCTGGACGGGTGTAGCATGATTGTCATCTGTAAAAGAGAAGAACTCAGGTGAAAGTTGTCGTGCCAAAATTTTTTTGGTTATTCTCGATAAACCATTAAAATTCAAGATAAGTCAAGTTGAACTGAACTAGCCCTGATTACACGCGGGAAGCCCCTGGTACCGTCTATGAGGGTTTAACCATCAAACCAATCTCAGGTATTTCTAGTGATGCGTCGGACTCGTCTAACCGTGTCCGTGGTCTTGACGACTTGTCATTTATTCTAGTTGGTGAGGCCGTCTAGTGCTTAGCTGTTAAAGCCGCCGCACGTTCTTCCACGCGTAGAGAACGCTCAATATTTCCACTAACTGTGATGGTGCCATGTGGACTGGGCATCTTAAGTTTGAGAGAATCGTAATGTGGTACTGCATTAAAACGAGCGAAAGCCGCTCTTCCGAGTAGTGCTTGATAGCCGCTTCGGAAAGGAGCGATGTCGAAGGTTAACTTTTCGCTTTGGAAGTTGTCGGGAGAACCGAATACAACCTCTAGTAATAGAGAGCCCGTACGGTGGGCCTCTGGGCCTGGTATTACTCCCTTGAAGGTAGTACTACTGTGGCTTATTTTTGTCGGGTCTATCCCCATTTTGCGGACTGTGTCCTGATATATCAGATTTAGACCACTGCCGTCGTCCATAAGGACTCGTGTGAGATGGTATCCGTTTATTACTAGGTCTAACACCAAGGCAGCCAATCCTTCATGTCGGATGCTTGTCGGGTGATCCCTGCGATCAAAAGTGATTGGGCAGGCCAACCAGGGGTTGAACTTAGGGGTGACGGGCTCTATGGCGCGTATGTCTCGGAGTGCATGCTTGCTTCTCCTCTTCGTCACGTGGATCATGTTTACTGTTTTAACCTCTGGTGGGAACTTTTTCTGTTCTCCAGTGCTTTGCTAGCAAGGTTCATCCTCGTCTTTGCTTGGTGTCTCCCTCCCCTTGTGTTCGGCGTTTAGCTTACCGGCCTGCTTGAAGACCCAGCATTCTCTGTGGGTGTGATTTGCAGGTTTATCGGGGGTGCCATGAATCTAACATAGTTTGTCTAGAATCTTGTTTAGGCTGGACGGTCCATCTCTGCTGCCTTTGAAAGGCTTTTTCCGCTGACCTGGTCGAGAGCCCCTGAATCTGTCATTTACTATCATATTATCTGGGCTGTCTTCTTTATTTCGACACTTGCTTTTACTGCGCCGTGGTTTTCCATTGCCATCCCTTACTTCGGATGTGCTTGGGTCGCTGGTGCTACTGCGGGCTAACCAGCTATCTTCGCCCATGCAAAAGCGGGTCATGAGGCTTGTCAGGGCTGCCATTGTTCTCGGTTTTTCTTGGCCGAGGTGTCTGGCGAGCCATTTGTCTCGGACGCTGTGCTTGAAAGATGCTAATGCTTCGGCGTCCGGGAGTCGATGATTTGGTTCTTCTTAGTGAGAAACCTGTTCCAAAGCTTTCGGGCTGACTCTCCAGGCTGTTGAATTATATGACTTAAATCGTCTGCATCCGGAGGTCGGACATAGGTCCCTTGAAAATTAGCCTGAAAAGCATCCTCGAGCTCCTCCCAACTTCCAATTGAATTTTTGGGGAGGCTTTTTAGCCAGTGCCGAGCTGGTCCTTTAAGCTTGAGGTGCAAGTACTTGATGGCGTGGAGATCGTCTCCGTGAGCCATATGGATATGGAGGATAAAGTCCTCAATCCAGACCCCAGGGTCTGTGGTCCCGTCGTACGCCTCTATGTTCACTGGTTTGAATCCTTTTGGAAATTCGTGGTCCAGCACCTCATTGGTGAAACATAGGGGGTGTGCGGAACCCCTGTATTTGGATGTATCATGGCGCTCAGACGGTTGTAGTATTCGGTTTTGATTTTGTGCCGGAGCGCGCTTCCTAGATCCATAGATGGATCTGGTCATACTGGATTTTTGGCGCAAGTCTTCACGTAGATCGTGTGTTGACTTATGTGCGGCCTTGTTAGCCGCTCTATCGTGGCCATAAGGTGGTTGATCTGGCCGGTTGGCCGTTTTATTTTTCGGCTGTGTGGGCTCTAAGGCCTCATCGTCGAATTCAGGCAGTAGCTTGTGCTTTGGATAGCTCTTTGTGTGGTAACTTCCACCGTACTTTTCTTCGTTGTCGAGCACTTTGTTCTATCTGCAGCTGAGCGTATTTTGTGCGGCCTTAAGCCTTTGCTTCTGCTTCTTCAGACTCCTCGATGTGGCAATAAGCCTTATGCAGAGGTTCTCTTGTTCCAAGTGCCTTTCCAGGATGATGTGTGCATCTTCGCCCGGACTGTTTTCCTCCCCGGGGAGAGGTTGATGAGCTTTATCCTCGGTGTCGTCGTGTTCGGATATCGGATCGGTACTATGTTCGTGTTTGCAGTTTCGTCGTGCTCTGCCATTGGGTCAATATGGTCGTCGTTTCCTCTGGAGTCGACTGGGGTGTTATTTTCTCTTGCGCTGTTATTGCTGTTTTTGCTATGGCGGGACTTAGAGCGGCGCTGCTGATGTCGGCGCTTGGGTTGCTTCTTGGAGGGGTCATCCTCCGCTGTCTCATCGCCATTGCCTTTGCTACCTCTTGAGCACCGCGTTGGTTTTCCCCGAAGAGGAAGGGATGATGCAGCAAAGTAGCGTAAGTATTTCCCTTAGTTTTTGAGAACCAAGGTATCAATCCAGTAGGAGGCTACGCGCGAGTCCCTCATACCTGCACAAAACAAATAAATCCTCGCAACCAACGCAAATAGGGGTTGTCAATCCCTATGAGGCCACTTACGAGAGTGAGATCTGATAGATATGATAAATATAATATTTTTGTTATTTTTATGATAAAGATGCAAAGTAAAATAAAGGCAAAGTAAATAGCAAATTAGTAGGAGAACAATATGATAAAGATAGACCCCGGGGCCATAGGTTTCACTAGTGGCTTCTCTCGAGAGCATAAGTATTCTATGGTGGGTGAACAACTTACTGTTGAGCAATTGACAGAATTGAGCATAGTTATGAGAATATCTAGGCATGATCATCTATATAGGCATCACGTCCGAGACAAGTAGACCGACTCCTGCCTGCATCTACTACTATTACTCCACTCATCGACCGCTATCCAGCATGCATCTAGAGTATTAAGTTAAAAACAGAGTATCACCTTAAGCAAGATGACATGATCTAGAGAGATAGACTCATGCAATATGAAGAAAACCCCATCTTGTTATCCTCGATGGCAACAATACAATACGTGCCTTGCTGCCCTTACTGTCACCGGGAAAGGACACCGCAAGATTGAACCCAAAGCTAAGCACTTCTCCCATTGCAAGAAAGATCAATCTAGTAGGCCAAACCAAACTGATAATTCGAAGAGACTTGCAAAGATAACCAATCATACATAAAAGAATTCATAGAAGATTCAAATATTATTCATAGATAGACTTGATCATAACCCCACAATTCATTGGTCTCAACAAACACACCGCAAAAAGAAGATTACATCAAATAGATCTCCACAAGAGAGGGGGAGAACATTGTATTGAGATCCAAAAAGAGAGAAGAAGCCATCTAGCTACTAACTATGAACCCGTAGGTCTGAGATAAACTACTCACACTTCATCGGAGGAGCTATGGTGTTGATGTAGAAGCCCTCCGTGATCGGTGCCCCCTCCGGCGGAGCTCCGGAAAAGGCCCCAAGATGGGATCTCGTGGATACAGAAAGTTATGGCGGTGGAATTAGGTTTTTGGCTCCCTCATCTGATCGTTTGGGGGTACGTGGATATATATAGGAGGAAGAAGTCGTCGGTGGAGCAACAGGGGGCCCACGAGGGTGGGGGGAGCGCCCCCTACCTCGTGGCCTCCTGTTACGTGCCTTGGCATAGGGTCCAAGTCTCTTGGGTCTTATCTGTTGAGAAAATCACGTACCGGAGGTTTCATTCCGTTTGGACTTTGTTTGATATTCCTTTTCTTCGAAACCCTAAAATAGGCAAAAAACAACAATTCTGGGCTGGGCCTCCAGTTAATAGGTTAGTCCCAAAATAATATAAAAGTGGATAATAAAGCCCAATAATGTCTAAAATAGTAGATAATATAGCATGGAGCAATCAAAAATTATAGATACGTTGGAGACGTATCAGCCTTCTTTGGGGGTGTTCACCATGTATATATCACATGATGGGGTGGCTGTCCAGCGCTCTGTGGGCACTGGTTCCTATTCCTCTCCTGCATCGTCGTCCGTGCTGTCGATGTCTTCGCAGTCAAAATTGAGCATGTCGGTTAATTCGTCGACAAAGGCTACTAAGTGGGTGGTGGGTGGGTGATAACCCACAAGTATAGGGGATCGCAACAGCTTTTGAGGGTAGAGTATTCAACCCAAATTTATTGATTCGACACAAGGGAGCCAAAGAATATTCTCAAGTATTAGCAGCTGAGTTGTTAATTCAACCACACCTGGAAACTTAGTATCTACAGCAAAGTGTTTAGTAGCAAAGTAATATGATAGTGGTGGTAGCAGCAACAAAAGTAAACACAGCAAAAGTAATGTTTTTGGTATTTTGTAGTGATTGTAACAGTAGCAGCGAAAAAGTAAATAAGCGTAAACCAGTATATGGAAAACTCGTAGGCACCGGATCAGTGATGGATAATTATGCCGGATGCGGTTCATCATGTAACCGTCATAACATAGGGTGACACAGAACTAGCTCCAATTCATCAATGTAATGTAGGCATGTATTCTGTATATAGTCATACATGCTTATGGAAAAGAACTTGCATGACATCTTTTGTCCTACCCTCCCGTGGCAGCGGGGTCCTATTGGAAACTAAGGGATATTAAGGCCTCCTTTTAATAGAGAACCGGAACAAAGCATTAGCACATAGTGAATACATGAACTCCTCAAACTATGGTCATCACCGGGAGTGGTCCCGATTATTGTCACTTCGGGGTTGCCGGATCATAACACATAGTAGGTGAGTATAGACTTGCAAGATAGGATCAAGAACTCACATATATTCATGAAAACATAATAGGTTCAGATCTGAAATCATGGCACTCGGGCCCTAGTGACAAGCATTAAGCATAGCAAAGTCATAACAACATCAATCTCAGAACATAATGGATACTAGGGATCAAACCCTAACAAAACTAACTCGATTACATGATAAATCTCATCCAACCCATCACCGTCCAGCAAGCCTACGATGGAATTACTCACGCACGGCGGTGAGCATCATGAAATTAGTGATGGAGGATGGTTGATGATGACGGCGGCGACGAATCCCCCTCTCCGGAGCCCCGAACGGACTCCAGATCAGCCCTCCGAGAGGTTTTAGGGCTTGGCGGCGGCTACGTATCGTAAAACGCGATGATTTCTTCTCTCTGATTTTTTTCTCTCCGGAAGCAAATATATAGAGTTGGAGTTGGCGTCGGAGGGCATCCAGGGGGACCACGAGGTTGGGGGCGCGCCCTAGGGGGGGGGGGCGCCCCCACCCTCGTGAGAAGGGTGTGTGCCCTTGGTGTTCATCTTTGGCGAGGATTTTTTATTATTTTTTCTAAGATGTTCCATGGAGTTTCAGGTCATTCCGAGAATATTTGTTTTCTGCACATAAAACAACACCATGGCAATTCTGCTGAAAACAGCGTCAGTCCGAGTTAGTTCCATTCAAATCATACAAGTTAGAGTCCAAAACAAGGGCAAAAGTGTTTGGAAAAGTAGATACGACGGAGACGTATCAACTCCCCCAAGCTTAAACCCTTGCTTGTCCTCAAGCAATTCAGTTAACAAACTGAAAGAAAGAAAGAAAAAATTTTACAAACTCGGTTTGCTCTTGTTGTTGTAACTATGTCAAGCCAGCATTCAAGTTTTCAGCATAGATCATAACTAACCACATTTGCAATAATTCTCAGGTCTCATAATTACTCATATCAATAGCATAATCAACTAGCAAGCCATAATAATAAATCTCGGATGACAACACTTTCTCAAAACAATCATAATATGATATAACAAGATGGTATCTCGCTAGCCCTTTCTGAGACCACAAAACATAAATGTAGAGCACCTTTAAAGATCAAGGACTGACTAGACATTGTGATTCATGGTAAAAGAGATCCAATCATAGTCATACCCAATATAAATTAACAGTGATGAATGCAAATGACGGCTGTGCTCTCCATCTAGTGCTTTTTAATAAGAGGGTGATGACTTAACATAAAAGTAAATGGACAGGCCCTTCGCAGAGGGAAGCAGGGATTTGTAGAGGTGCCAGAGCTCGGTTTGGAAATAGAGATAAATTGTATTTTGAGTGGTATACTTTCATTATCAACGTAACAACTAAGAGATGGCGATATCTTCCATGCTAAACACATTATAGGCGGTTCCCAAACAGAATGGTAAAGTTTATACTCCCCCTCCACCAACAAGCATCAATCCATGGCTTGCTCGAAACAACGAGTGCCTCCAACATACATCAGGTCCCAGGGGGTGTTTTGTTTGCAATTAATTTTGATTTAGTTTGCATAAAGCATGGGACTGGGCATCCCGGTGACCAGCCATTTTCTCGTGAGTGAGGAGCGGAGTCCACTCCTCTTGAGAATAACCCGCCTAACACGGAAGATAAGGACAACCTTGGTTGATACATGAGCTATTCGAGCATACAAAACAAAATGATTATTTGAAGGTTTAGAGTTTGGCACATACAAATTTACTTGGAACGGCAGGTAGATACCGCATATAGGAAGGTATGGTGGACTCATCTGGAATAACTTTGGGGTTTAAGGGATTGGATGCACAAGCAGTATTCCCGCTTAGTACAGGTGAAGGCTAGCAAAAGACTGGGAAGCGACCAACTAGAGAGCGACAACAACCATGTACATGCATTAAAATTAATAAACATTGGATGCAAGCATGAGTAGGATATAATCCACCATGAACATAAATATCGTGAAGGCTATGTTGATTTGTTTCAACTACATGCGTGAACATGTGCCAAGTCAAGTCACTTAAATCATTCAAAGGAGGATACCACCCCATCATACCACATCATGATCATCTCAATAGCATGTTGGCACACAAGGTAAACCATTATAACCCATAGCTAATCAAGCATGGCACAAGCAACTATGATCTATAATTGTCATTGCAAACATGTTTATTCATAATAAGCTGAATCAAGAACGAGGGACTCATCATATTTACAAAAACAAAAGAGGTCGAGTTCATACCAGCTTTTCTCATCTCAGTCAGCCCATCATATATCATCATAATTGCCTTTCACTTGCAATACCGAATGGTGTGAATAATAATAAGAGTGTACGTGCATTGGACCAAGCGGGAATCTGCGAGCATACAATAAACATGAGAAGACAAGGCAATATGGGCTCTGGGTTAATTCAACAAAGATGCACATAAGAGCCACTTCAACAATTTAATTATGGTCTTCTCCTACTGACCCCCAAAGAAAAGAAAAGAAATAAAACTATTTACACAGGAAAGCTCCCAACAAGCAAATGAAGAACGGGAAATATTTTTGGGTTTTCTTTTTAATTATTACTACTACAGCAGAAAAATAAACTACTACTAATTTTTTGTTTTTTCTTAAGGTTTAGCAAACACACAAGAACAAAGCAGGAAAAATAAAATAAACTAGCATGGATATTACAGTGAAAAAGTATGAACACCGACATCTAGTAATGAGTGTGTGTGAACATAAATGTAATGTCAGTGAGAAATACGTACTCCCCCAAGCTTAGGCTTTTGGCCTAAGTTGGTCTATGGCCACGGCTGGCCTGGCGGATATCCATAATAATAGTTGTTGGGGTCGTACTGTGATGAGGAGGAATAGTTGGGATCATACTATGATGAAGAAGAAGACTCTGACTGCCACTGGCTGACAATCATCTCTGGATCCCAAGAATAAACAGATTGTCGTGGAGGCTCATCTTGTGGTTCCTGTTCCGGGGCTGGTGCGGGATTCTTGTAATCTTGGACGGCAGCCCACATAACGAGGTAGGGTCCTACAAAATTAAACAAAGAAGGAGCAGGCAGGATAATAGTCTCAGGATGATGTTTGTTAAAGAACAATTGATATTTAAGCTCTCCTGCCCTATTCTTAACAATAAAATCATGTGCCACCATACTTTTATGATCTATATAAACACGGGGCATCACCTTTTCTTCCTTCTCAGCATGCCTAATAGGTATGTTAAAATGTGCAGCTAGGCGTGTGGCATAGACGCCTCCAAAGATGGGACCCTTAGTACGGTTCATACTTAACCGTCTAGCAATAATACCACCCATACTAAAAGTGTTATCACTATATAAACCGTGGTGCAGAATAATTATATCAGGGATGCTAAGGTTTCCACAGTTTCCGCGTCCAATTAAACAACGGCTGGCAAATAATGCAAAGTAACGTAAAACGGGAAAATGTATGCTAGTGATTCGTGCATCGAAAACCTTCCTAGTTTCTCCTACAGTAATAGTATCAATAAACCCAGCCACATCATCATGATGTGGTTCTTCTGTCTTTCCCTCAAAAAGGGACTAAACAAATCCAACAGAAATCATAAAGTGACATCTCTTTATGCTCATCATATAAATGAAACTCCACCGTAGGTGGTGAGTTCCTAGAATGAAAATGAAAGTTTTGCACAAAAGTATTTATGAGTAAGAGATACTGATCGCATTGGTCGTGGAGGAAAACGGTGAGGCCTGCATTGTGAGCCAATTCATGAAAATCTTCACAGATACCGACTGCTCTCAAGAAATCATCAGAAGGCCATTCACACCCCCGAATCTCTGCGGTGCGCGGCAAATTATACTTAGGCTTCGGTGCCTTTTCCTTCGAGCTTTGGCTCGATGAGCCCCTCAAAAATCTCCTCATTATTTTTCTGAAATAATCTGAAATTCTTAGTAACTTCAAACAAAAGTAAACCAAACTCAATAATATTGATAGCAACTACTCCTACAAGTGCCCAGAGCCTAAATCAAGCATTAGAACTACTTAGAACCATATAAATTTGACATGCAAGCTCAAGAACATGGTCACCTATGCAGCACAAATTTGCCAAGAATAAAGCACTAGAACAAAAACTAATTGGACCAATGGAGGAGTCACATACCAAGGAACAATCTCCCCAAGCAGTTTTGCGAGAGGTGCTTTGAGCAAGGAGATCGAAAATCACAACAAAAGTGGCCGGAACTCGTGCTTGAGTTGGTTTTTCGGGTTTGTGTGAGATAGAGGAAGAAGATGGGTGCTGGGATAAGTGGAGGAGGGCCACCGTGGGCCCACAAGGTAGGGGGCGCGCCCTAGAGGGGGGGCATCCACCACCCTCGTGGCCAGGTGGCAGCTCCTCCCACGGTAATTTTTGCACAGTAAATCCTCAAATATTCCCGAAAAAATCATATTAAATTGGCATGGCATTCTGAGGACTTTTATTTTCAGGATATTTTTATATTGCACGGATAAGTCAGGAAACAGACAGAAAAAATACTATTTTTACTTTATTTAATATAAATAACAGAAAGTAAAAGTGGGGTACAGAAGGTTGTGCTTCTAGTTTCATCCATCTCATGCTCATAAAAAAGAATCCACTAACAAAGTTGATCAAGTCTTGTTAACAAACTCATTCCGATAATCATGAAACCGGAGAAATTTCGAATAACACTAAGTTACCTCAACGGGGATATGCACATCCCCAATAATAAGAATATCATATTTCTTCTTGACAGTAGGAAGAGGAAATTCAAAGCCTCCAAATATAATCGATGGAATTTTTCCAATAGAGTTGATACTATGAACTTGAGGTTGTTTCCTCGGAAAGTGTACCGTATGCTCATTACCATTAACATGAAAAGTGACATTGCCTTTGTTGCAATCAATAACAGCCCCTGCAGTATTAAAAAAGGTCTTCCAAGAATAATAGACATACTATCATCCTCGGGAATATCAAGAATAACAAAGTCCGTTAAAATAGTAACGTTTGCAACCACAACAGGCACATCCTCACAAATACCGACAGGTATAGCAGTTGATTTATTAGCCATTTGCAAAGATATTTCGGTAGGTGTCAGCTTATTCAAGTCAAGTCTACGATATAAAGAGAGAGGCATAACACTAACACCGACTCTAAGATCACATAAAGCAGTTTTAATATAATTTCTTTTAATGGAGCAAGGTATAGTAGGTACTTCGGGGTCTCCAAGTTTCTTTGGTATTCCACCCTTAAAAGTATAATTAGCAAGCATGGTGGAAATCTCAGCTTCCGGTATCTTTCTTTTATTAGTAATGATATCCTTCATATATTTAGCATAAGGATTTGTTTTGAGCACATCATTTAATCTCATACGCAAAAAGATAGGCCTAATCATTTCAGCAAAGCGCTCAAAATCCTAATCATCCTTTTTCTTGGATGGTTTCGGAGGAAAAGGCATGGGTTTATGAACCCAAGGTTCCCTTTCTTTACCATGTTTCCTAGCAACAAAGTCTCTTTTATCATAACGTTGATTCTCTGATTGTGGGTTATCAAGATCAACAGCAGGTTCAATTTCTACATCATTATCATTACTAGGTTGAGCATCATCATGAACATCATCATTAATATTTTCATTAGGTTCATGTTCATTGCCAGATTGTGTTTCAGCATCAGACATAGAGATATCATTTGGATTATCAGGTGGTTCAGCAATAGGTTCACTAGAAGTTTGCACAGTTCTATCATTTTCCTTATTCTTCTTTTTAGAAGAACTAAGAACATCAATATTATTTCTTTGAGAATCTTGCTCGATTCTCTTAGGGTGGCCTTCAGGATACAAAGGTTCCTGAGTCATTCTACCAGTTCTAGTAGCCACTCTAACAGCATAATCATTTTTCTTACTATTCATTTCATCAAGCACTTCTTTTTGGGCCTTAAGTACTTGTTCTACTTGAGTGGTAACCATAGAAGCATGTTTGTTAACAAGTTTAAGTTCACCTTTAATATTAGCCATATAATCACCCAAGCGTCTAATCATATAAGCATTTTCTTTTAATTGTCTACCAAAATAAGCATTGAAGTCGTCTTGCTTAAACATAAAGTTATCAAACTCATCCAAGCACTGACTAGCAATTTTAGTAGGAGGGACTTCAGGTTTATCATATCTATTGAGAGAATTTACCTTTACTACCTGTGTAGGGATATCAGGATCAGGAGGTTCTTCAATAAATAAAGAATTAAGATCATATGTTTCTTCAACAGTCGGTGAATTAAGACCATGTATTTCTTCAATAGGAGGTAAATTCTTAACGTCTTCAGCTTTAATACCTTTCTCTTTCCTCTTGCATATCTTCGGGACTAAGAAATAGAATGATAACCCACAAGTATAGGGGATCGCAACAGTTTTCGATAAGTAAGAGTTCGAACCCAACGAGGAGCTAAAGGTAGAACAAATATTCCCTCAAGTTCTATCAACCACCGATACAACTCTACGCACGTTTGACGTTCGCTTTACCTAGAACAAGTATGAAACTAGAAGTACTTTGTAGGTGTTTTCGGAAAGGCTTTGCAAGAAAGTAAAGAGCACAAAAATAAAACTAGGGGCTGTTTAGATAAATAAACAATAAAGTAAATATAGCGAGTGTGGAAAAGTGGTGGTAGGAGTTGCGAAATTGTCCCTTAAGCAATTGACTACTTTACTACACCGATAGCAAGTATTATGTGGGAGAGGCCACTTCTAGCATGTCATCCCTTACTTGGAATTCTATGCACTTATGATTGGAACTATTAGCAAGCATCTGCAACTACTAATGTTCATTAAGGTAAAACCCAACCATAGCATTAAGATATATTGGTCCCCCTTCAATCCCGTATGCATCAATTTCTATGCTAGGTTGAAGCTTCTGTCACTCTTGCCCTCCAATACATAGTCCTATCAACATACAACTAACCCTATGGTGTGATCCACACGCGCGCTCATATGATGGGAACCAAAGGACAGCAACATAACCACAAGCAAATTAAATCAATCATAGCAATTCATCAACCACCGATAGGACAACGAAAATCTACTCAGACATCATAGGATAGCAACACATCATTGGATAATAATATGAAGCATAAAGCACCATATTCAAGTAGAGGGTACAGCGGGTTGTGGGAGAGTGGACCGCTGTAGATAGAGGGGGGAAGGTGATGGAGATGTTGGTGAAGATGGCGGAGGTGTTGGTGAAGATCGCGGTGATGATGATGATGGCCACGGCGGCGTTCCGGCGCCACCGGAGGAGAGGGGGAGAGGGGCCCCCTTCTTTGTCTTCTTCCTTGACCTCCTCCCGAGATGGGAGAAGGGTTTCCCCTCTAGTCCTTGGCCTCCATGGCATGGGAGGGGCGATAGCCCCTCCGAGATTGGATCTATATCTCTGTTTCTCTCTGGTTCTGCGTTCTCCTCTAGCTCTGTTTCACAGTTTCGTATATATATATGGAGATCCGTAACTCCGATTGGCCTGAAACCTTCACCGTGATTTTTTCCCGAATATTAGCTTTCTTGCGGCAAAAGAAGAGCGTCAACCGCCTTACGGTGGGCTCACGAGGGTAGGGGCGCGCCCTAAGGGGGGGCGCCCCTGCCTCGTGACCACCTCGGGCACTGGTTCGCGTTGATTTTCCTTCTGAATTTTCCATATTTTCGAAAAATAGGCTCTTTCCGTTTTTATCCCGTTTGGACTCCGTTTGATATGGATATTCTGTGAAACCAAAAACATGCAACAGACAGGAACTGGCACTGGGCACTGGATCAATATGTTAGTCCCAAAAATAATACAAAAAGTTGCCAAAAAGTATATGAAAGTTGAATAATATTGGCATGGAACAATCAAAAATTATAGATACAACGGAGACGTATCAGCATCCCCAAGCTTAATTCCTGCTCGTCCTCGAGTAGGTAAATGATAAAAAAGATAATTTTTGATGTGGAATGCTTCCTAGCATAATCTTGATCATATGTCTAATCATGGCATGAATATTAAGACACGAGTGATTCAAAGCAATAGTCTATCCTTTGACATTAAGACAATAATACTTCTAGCATACTAATAAAGCAATCATGTATTTTCAAAATAACATGGCCAAAGAAAGTTATCCCTACAAAATCATATAGTCTGGCTATGCTCCATCTTCACCACATAAAATATTCAAATCATGCACAACCCCGATGACAAGCCAAGCAATTGTTTCATACTTTTAACGTTCTCAAACCTTTTCAACTTTCACGCAGTACATGAGCGTGAGCCATGGACATAGCACTATAGGTGGAATAGAATATGATGGTGGAGGAGACAAAAAGGAGAAGATAGTCTCACATCAACTAGGCGTATCAATGGGCTATGGAGATGCCCATCAATAGATATCAATGTGAGCGAGTAGGGATTTCCATGCAACTGATGCACTAGAGCTATAAGTGTATGAAAGCTCTATATATATGGAGATCCGTAACTCCGATTGGCCTGAAACCTTCGCCGTGATTTTTTCCTGAATATTAGCTTTCTTGCGGCAAAAGAAGAGCGTCAATCGCCTTACAGTGGGCTCACGAGGGTAGGGGGCGCGCCCTAGGGGGGGGGGGGCGCCCCCTGCCTCGTGACCACCTCGGGCACTGGTTCGCGTTGATTTTTCTTCTGAATTTTCCATATTTTCCAAAAATAGGTTCCGTCCGTTTTGATCCCGTTTGGACTCCGTTTGATATGGATATTCTGCGAAACCAAAAACATGCAACGGACAGGAACTGGCACTGGGCACTGGATCAATATGTTAGTCCCAAAAATAATATAAAAAGTTGCCAAAAAGTATATGAAAGTTGAATAATATTAGCATGGAACAATCAAAAATTATAGATACGACGGAGACGTATCATAGAACACCTCTCTTCTTCGGAGTTGGTTTAGGAATAGGCTCAGTAATTGGAGCAGGAGCTGGCTCAGGAGGTGCCCAATTATTTTCATTTGTCAACATATTATTCAATAGAATTTCAGCTTCATCCGGTGTTCTTTCCCTGAAAAGAGAACTAGCACAACTATCCAGGTAATCTCTGGAAGCATCGGTTAGTCCATTATAAAAGATACCAAGTATTTCGGGTTTCTTAAGAGGATGATCAGGCAAAGCATTAAGTAACTTGAGAAGCCTCCCCCAAGCTTATGGGAGACTCTCTTCTTTAATTTGCACAAAATTGTATATTTCCCTCAAAGCAGCTTGTTTCTTATGAGCAGGGAAATATTTAGCAGAGAAGTAATAAATCATATCCCGGGGACTACGCACACAGCTAGGATCAAGAGAATTAAACCATATCTTAGCATCACCCTTTAATGAGAACGGAAATATTTTGAGTATATAGAAGTAACGCGATCTCTCGTCATTAGTGAACAGGGCAGCTATATCATTTAACTTAGTAAGATGTGCCACAATAGTTTCAGATTCATAGCCATAAAACGGATCAGATTCAACCAAAGTAATTATATCAGGATCAACAGAGAATTCATAATCCTTATCAGGAACACAAATAGGTGAAGTAGCAAAAGTAGGGTCAGGTTTCATTTTATCTCTAAGTGATTTTTTGTTCCATTTAACTAATAACCTCTTAAGCTCACATCTATCTTTGCAAGCTAAAATAGCGGCAGAAGATTCCATATCAAAAAGATAACCCTCAGGAATAGCACGCATATTTTCATCATCACTATCATCATCGTATTCAGATTCAATAATTTTTTTTCTCTAGCCCTAGCAATTTGTTCATCAAGAAATTCACCAAGGGGCACAGTAGTATCAGGCATAGAAGCAGTTTCATCATAAGTATCATGCATAGCAGAAGTGTCATCATCAATAACATGCGACATATCAGACCGAATAGCAGAAGCAGGTGTAGGTGTCGCAAACTCACTCATAACAGAAGGTGAATCAAGTGCAGAGCTAGATGGCAGTTCCTTACCCCCCCTCGTAGTTGAGGGATAGATCTTGGTTTTTGGATCTCTCAAGTTCTTCATAGTGTCCAGCAGATATAAATCCCAAGTGACTCAAAGAATAGAGCTATGCTCCCCGGCAACAGCGCCAGAAATTAGTCTTGATAACCCGCAAGTATAGGGGATCGCAACAGCTTTCAAGGGTAGAGTATTCAACCCAAATTTATTGATTCGACACGAGGGGAGACAAATAATATTCTCAAGTATTAGCAGCTGAGTTGTCAATTCAACCACACCTGGAAACTTAGTATCTGCAGCAAAGTGTTTAGTAGCAAAGTAATATGATAGTGGTGGTAGCAACAACAAAAGTAAAGACAGCAAAAGTAATGTTTTTGGTATTTTGTAGTGATTGTAACAGTAGCAGCGGAAAAGTAAATAAGCGTAAACCAGTATATGGAAAACTCGTAGGCACCGGATCAGTGATGGATAATTATGCCGGATGCGGTTCATCATGTAATAGTCATAACATAGGGTGACACAGAACTAGCTCCAATTCATCAATGTAATGTAGGCATGTATTCCGTATATAGTCATACGTGCTTATGGAAAAGAACTTGCATGACATCTTTTGTCCTACCCTCCCGTGGCAGCGGGGTCATATTGGAAACTAAGGGATATTAAGGCCTCCTTTTAATAGAGAACCGGAACAAAGCATTAACACATAGTGAATACATGAACTCCTCAAACTATGGTCATCACCGGGAGTGGTCCCGATTATTGTCACTTCGGGGTTGCGGGATCATAACACACAGTAGGTGAGTATAGACTTGCAAGATAGGATGAAGAACTCACATATATTCATGAAAACATAATAGGTTCAGATCTGAAATCATGGCACTCGGGCCCTAGTGACAAGCATTAAGCATAGCAAAGTCATAGCAACATCAATCTCAGAACATAATGGATACTAGGGATCAAACCCTAACAAAACTAACTCGATTACATGATAAATATCATCCAACCCATCACCGTCCAGCAAGCCTACGATGGAATTACTCACGCACGGCGGTGAGCATCATGAAATTGGTGACGGAGGATGGTTGATGACGACGACGGCGACGAATCCCACTCTCCGGAGCATCTGAAAAAGGGAAATTATTATGGATTGAAGGCCGGAGTAGTTGCAGGTGTGATCTCCCGAACACTGTCCGACGGCAGAGCTAAATCATGCTTGTCCAAATCGTGCGGCATAGCTGACATGGGCTCGAATCCGTCGAAGATCAAGTCTCCGTGGATGTCGGCAGTGTAGTTTAAGTTTCCAAACCTGACCTGACGGCCAGGGCGTAGCTCTCGATCTGCTCCAGATGGACAAGCGAGTTGGCCCGCAGTGCGAAGCCGCCGAATACGAAGATCTGTCCGGGGAGGAAAACCTCACCCTGGACCGCATCGTTACCGATGATCGAAGGAGCAATCAAGCCTTACGGTGACGGCACAGTGGAACTCTCAGTGAAAGCACCAATGTCGGTGTCAAAACCGGCGGATCTCGGGTAGGGGGTCCCGAACTGTGCGTCTAAGGCGGATGGTAACAAGAGGCAGGGGACACGATGTTTACCTAGGTTCGGGCCCTCTCGATGGATGTAATACCCTATGTCCTTCTTGATTGATCTTGAGTTGATCTACCACGAGATCGTAGAGGCTAAACCCTAGAAGCTAGCCTATGGTATGATTGTATGTTGTCCTACGGACTAAACCCTCCGGTTTATATAGACACCGGAGGGGGCTAGGGTTACATAGAGTCGGTTACAAGGGAGGAGATCTACATATCCGTCTTGCCAAGATTGCCTTCCACGCCAAGGAAAGTCCCATCCGGACACGGGACGAAGTCTTCAATCTTGTATCTTCATAGTCCGACAGTCCGGCCAAAGTATATAGTCCGGTTGTCCGGAGACTCCCTAATCCAGGACTCCCTCACTAGGCCTCTCATATATAGCGAGGGTAGACACACGATGTAATCTATGCCAACATAATAGCACCAAAATGCAGGGGAAGCCGGCTACTTGTGCTGGCGTCCAGGGCGACTGGGTGCGGTATTGTAGTGGTGTCATGGAGAAGAGCGCCCATAGTCAGGCCCTGGGGATGTAGCCATATCGGCGAACCTCGTTAACAAATCTCGGTGTCGTGCTCATGTGATTGCTGGGTCCTCGGATGAGCGACGGTATGCCTCGATTTTATTCTAACAAGTGGTATCAGAGGAGATAAAATCCAACATGGTACGTCAGTACATTGGAAAGCTTTGGCAGGAAGTGCAACTCTAGCATCGAGAGTTGAGCTAGGAGTTGCTTTCATGTGAAGATCAACTAGTTGTATCCTCTACTAGTAGTACACATGTAATGTACTTGGACATCATATGGATAGCTCAAGTAATTTTTGTTGGGAAACGCAGTAATTTCAAAAAAAATCCTACGGCACATGCAAGATCCATCCAGGTGATGCATAGCAATGAGAGGGGAGAGTGTTGTCCACGTACCCTCGTAGACCGTAAGCGGAAGCGTTATGACAACGCGGTTGATGTAGTCGTACGTCTTCACAATCTGACCGATCCTAGCACCGAAGGTACGGTGATACGTCTCCGTCGTATCTACTTCCAAACACTTTTGCCCTTGTTTTGGACTCTTAACTTACATGATTTGAATGAACTAACCCAGACTGACGCTGTTTTCAACAGAATTGCCATGGTTCTTATTTATGTGCAGAAACAAAAGTCTCAAAAATGAACCTGAAAACTCCACGGAGCGTATTTTTGGAAATAATTAAAAAATACTTGGCAAAAGATCAAGGCCAGGGGGGACCACACCCTAGCGACGAGGGTGGGGGGCGCGCTGCCCCCATGGGCGTGCCCGCTACCTCGTGGGCCCCTGGAGCTTCCCGACCTGAACTCAACTCTATATATTCGTGTTCGGAGAGAGAAAAATCAAACAGAAGGATTCATTGCGTTTTACGATATGGAGCCGCCGCCAAGCCTAAAACCTCTCGGGAGGCTAATCTGGAGTCCGTTCGGGGCTCCGGAGAGGGGAATCCGTCACTGTCGTCATCGTCAACCATCCTCCATCACCAATTTCATGATGCTCACCGCCGTGCGTGAGTAATTCCATCGTAGGCTTACTGGACGGTGATGGGTTGGATGAGATTTATCATGTAGTCGAGTTAGTTTTGTTAGGGTTTGATCCCTAGTATCCACTATGTTCTGAGATTGATGTTGCTATGACTTTGCTATGCTTAATGCTTGTCACTAGGGCCCGAGTGTCATGATTTCAGATCTGAACCTATTATGTTTTCATCAATATATGAGTGTTCTTGATCCTATCTTGCAAGTCTATAATCACCTACTATGTGTTATGATCCGGCAACCCCGAAGTGACAATAATTGGGACCACTCCCGGTGATGACCATAGTTTGAGGAGTTCATGTATTCACTATGTGTTAATGCTTTGGTCCAGTACTCGATTACAAGGAGGCCTTAATATCCCTTAGTTTCCGCTAGGACCCCACTGCCACAGGAGGGTAGGACAAAAGATGTCATGCAAGTTCTTTTCCATAAGCACGTATGACTATATTCAGAATACATGCCTACATTACATTGATGAATTGGAGCTAGTTCTGTGTCACCCTAGGTTATGACTGTTACACGATGAACCGCATCCGGCATAATTCTCTATCACCGATCCATTGCCTACGAGCTATCCATATATTGTTCTTCGCTTATTTACTTTTCCGTTGCTATTGTTACAATCACTACAAAATACCAAAAATATTACTTTTGCTACCGTTACCACTACCATCATATTACTTTGCTACTAAATACTTTGCTGTAGATATTAAGTTTCCAGGTGTGGTTGAATTGACAACTCAGCTTCTAATACTTGAGAATATTCTTTGGCTCCCCTTGTGTCGAATCAATAAATTTGGGTTGAATACTCTACCCTCAAAAACTGTTGCGATCCCCTATACTTGTGGGTTATCAAGACTATTTTCTGGCGCCATTGCCAGGGAGCATAGCTCTATTCTTTGAGTCACTTGGGATTTATATCTGCTTATCATTATGAAGAACTTGAAAGATCCAAGAACCAAGATTTATCCCTCAACTATGAGGGGAGGTAAGGAACTTCCATCTAGCTCTGCACTTGATTCACCTTTTGTTTTGAGTAAGCTTGCGACACCTAAACTTGCTTCTGCTATTCATTCTGATATGTCGCATGTTATTGATGATGCCACTTCTGCTATGCATGATACTTATGATGAAACTACTTCTATGCTTGATACTACTGTGCCACTTGGTGAATTTCTTGATGAACAACTTGCTAGGGCTAGAGAGAATGAGATTATTGAAACTGATAATATTGATGAAAGTGATGATGAAGACTCTCCCCCTAATAAATATGAATTTCCTGTTGTTCCTGAGGGTTATGTTACAGATGAAGAAGCTACTAGAGCTATTTTAGCTTGCAATGATAGATATGATCTAAAGAGGTTATTAGCTAAATGGAAGCAGCAATCCCTTAATGCTAGAATGAAACCTGACACTGCTTTTGCTACTTCACCTATCTGTGTTACTGATAAGGATTATGAATTCTCTGTTGATCCTGATATAATTACTTTGGTTGAATCTGATCCTTTTTATGGCTATGAATCTGAAACTGTTGTGGCACATCTTACTAAATTAAATGATATAGCCACCCTGTTCACTAATGATGAGAGAACTCACTACTTTTATATCCTTAAAATATTTCTGTTCTCATTAAAGGGTGATGCTAAGATATGGTTTAATTCTCTTGAATCTGGTTGTGTGTGTAGTCCCCAGGATATGATTTATTACTTCTCTACTAAATATTTCCCTGCTCATAAGAAACAAGCTGCCTTAAGGGATATATATAATTTTGTGCAAATTGAAGAAGAGAGTCTCCCACAAGCTTGGGTGAGGCTTCTCCAATTACTTAATGCTTTGCCTAATCACCCTCTTAAGAAAAATGAAATACTTGATACCTTTTATAATGGACTAACCGATGCTTCCAGAGATTACCTGGATAGTTGTGCTGGCTCTGTTTTCAGGGAAAGAACACCGGATGAAGTTGAAATTCTATTGAATAATATGTTGACAAATGAAAATAATTGGACACTTCCCGAGCCAACTCCTGAGCCTATTCCTAAACCAACTCTGAAGAAAAGGGGTGTTCTATTTCTCAGTCCTGAAGATATGCAAGAGGCAAAGAAATCCATGAAAGAAAAGGGTATTAAAGCTGAAGATGTTAAGAATTTACCTCCTATTGAAGAAATACATGGTCTTAATTTACTGTCTGTTGAAGAAATATATGGTTTTAATCCATCACCTATTGAAGAAACACATGGTCTTGATAACCCGACACAGGTAGTAAAGGTAAATTCTCTCTATAGATATGATAAAGCTGAAATCCCATTTACTAAGTTTGCTAGTCCATGCTTAGATGAGTTTGATAAATTTATGGTTAAGCAAGATGACTTCAATGCTTATTTTGGTGGAGAATTAAAACGCAATGCTGATATGCTTGAACACTTGGGTGATTATATGGCTAATGTCAAAGGTGAACTTAAACTTACTAGTAAGCGTGCACGTGCAATGCATGTCTCAACCAAAGCACCACATGAAACTCATATGCATATTGAATTCTGAATCCATATTCTAGAAATTTAATAAAACACAATGACTGTACTGTCTGATGATCCCTGACTGTCTAAAGGTCATATAGTAAAGAAATTTAATACAAAGCCCATCAATGCTTGAAGAGTCGCAAGCTTGAGTAGTCTGTCAGTTTTTAGGAACATTTTTGCCCCCTTTATGAGTTTCTCTCATCTTCTGGAGTGCAATATTCATTAACAAATAATGAAGGAAAATTAAGATTTTTTTTGTATGACATGGATGGCATGCAAGCGGCAAGCCACACTTTCTCTAAGTTAATCTTAGTTCTGGCCAGAGTAACCATGAATGAAACTTGTCCTATCAACATACAGTTTATTGCATAATAAAAGTAAAATATATTATATCTTGATTTTCTTGACCCATGCTTTTATTACTCTCTATTACTAAATCATGTAGTGTTTTAGGGTTAGCCTATTTGAGCATCCTCTACTTTTTCTTCTTTTCTATCTTTGCCATTAGAGTATGGTGATTGTTGCATCCCAAGTATGGGAAGGGCCTAAATGATCATATCATGATGTGAATACTTAATATGCAAATATAAGGCGCTATTAGATACCAGGCAATGTTCACTTCTGTTAAAAAAATACCAGCATGATCACACATTTAATCGAGATGCATAAATTCCTATACAAAATTCTCATGTATGTTTCGAACTAACCTGCACTTTAAGGCCATATTTACCAACATGTAGGAGATCAGCTCTAGAGAAATGGCACTTAAAATACATCGGAAATAGGATGTTGAAATGAACAACAATACCTGGCAAACTCTATACATAACATGCCTGCCGTATTTGGCTCCTAAACTTTAGCTCCTCCTCCGTCCATTTTAGAGTCCCCATTCCTAAAAACAAAACATTTCATACATGAAAATCTTATATGTCTCCAAGGGATAGTGGTAACCACAATGTTTAATTCAGGAGCTATTATCAACATAAAATATAAGATGAAAAGTGAGAAATTTATTGTATGTGCTAAAAGTGCTTCGTAAGTATAATTATTAAATGGTGCAGATCTCTAACATCACAATTGGGAACCTAGAATACTCGCCGATGAGTGTTTGTATGGCATCAAGGGACGAATGAGGTCAGGGGCTAAGGCGGGTGGTCGAGGATTGAACATGATCTTGCCAGTCATCTGATTCTATGACTCTCGGGGATGAGCATCCCCATGTTTAATATTGACATAAAAATAATAATACTCTAAGAATACTAACAAAGCAATCATGTCTTCTCAAAATAACATGGCCAAAGAAAGTTTTCACTACAAAATCATATAGTCTGGCTATGCTCCATCTTCACCACACAAAATATTCAAATCATGCACAACCCCGATGACAAGCCAAGCAGTTGTTTCATACTTTTGACGTTCTCAAACCTTTTCAACTTTCACGCAGTACATGAGCGTGAGCCATGGACATAGCACTATAGGTGGAATAGAATATGATGGTGGAGGAGACAAAAAGGAGAAGATAGTCTCACATCAACTAGGCGTATCAACGGGCTATGGAGATGCCCATCAATAGATATCAATGCGAGCGAGTAGGGATTGCCATGCAACTGATGCACTAGAGCTATAAGTGTATGAAAGCTCTAACTGAAACTAAGTGGGTGTGCATCCAACTTGCTTGCTCATGAAGACCTCGGGCATTTGAGGAAGCCCATCATCGGAATATACAAGCCAAGTTCTATAATGAAAATTCCCACTAGTATATGAAAGTGATAACTCAAGAGACTCTCTATATGAAGAACATGGTGCTACTTTGAAGCACAAGTGTGGAAAATGGATAGTAGCATTGCCCCTTCTCTCTTTTTCTCTCATTTTTTTGTTTTTTATTTTTTTATTTTTTGGTGAGCTTCTTTGGCCTCCTTTTTTTATTTGGGCTTCTTTGGCCTCTTTTATTTTTTGTAAAGTCCGGAGTCTCATCCCGACTTGTGGGGGAATCATAGTCTCCATCATCCTTTCCTCACTAGGGCAATGCTCTAATAATGATGATCATCACACTTTTATTTACTTACAACTCGATACTAGAACAAAGATATGACTCTATATGAATGCCTCCGGTAGTGTACCGGGATGTGCAATGATCTAGCGTAGCAATGACATAAAAAAATGGACAAGCCATGAAAACATCATGCTAGCTATCTTACGATCATGCAAAGCAATATGACAATGAATGCTCAAGTCATGTATATGATGATGATGAAAGTTGCATGGCAATATATCTCGGAATGGCTATGGAAATGCCATGATAAGTAGGTATGGTGGCTGTTTTGAGGAAGGTATATGGCGGGTTTATGGTACCGGCGAAAGTTGCGCGGTACTAGAGAGGCTAGCAATGATGGAAGGGTGAGAGTGCGTATAATCCATGGACTCAACATTAGTCATAAAGAACTCACATACTTATTGCAAAAATCTATTAGTTATCGAAACAAAGTACTATGCGCATGCTCCTAGGGGGATAGATTGGTAGGAAAAGACCATCGCTCGTCCCCGACCGCCACTCATAAGGAAGACAATCAATAAATACCTCATGCTCCGACTTCATTACATAACGGTTCACCATACGTGCATACTACGGGAATCACAAACCTCAACATAAGTATTTCTACTAATCCACAAATACCCACTAGCATGACTCTAATATCACCATCTTTATATCGCAAAACTATTGCAAGGAATCAAACATATCATATGCAGTGATCTACAAGTTTATGTAGGATTTTATGACTAACCATGTCAATGACCAGTTCCTGTCATCTCTCTAAATAGATATAAGTGAAGCAAGAGAGTTTAATTCTTTCTACAAAAGATATGCCCGTGCTCTAACAAATCTAAGTGAAGCAAAAGAGCATTCTATAAATGGCGGTTGTCTATGTAAAGAGAAACAGGCAATCCAAACTTCAAATGATATAAGTGAAGCACATGAAGCATTCTATAAAGCCATACTCAGAGAATATAAGTGAAGTGAAATGAGCATTCTATAAATCAACCAAGGACTATCTCATACCAGCATGGTGCATAAAAATAAAAATAAAAACCTAAATGCAAAAGACGCTCCAAGACTTGCACATATCGCATGAACGAAACGAATCCGAAAACATACCGATATTTATTGAAGAAAGAGGGGATGCCTCCCAAGCATCCCCAAGCTTAGACTCTTGAGTCTCCTTGAATATTTAGTTGGGGTGCCTCGGGCATCCCCAAGCTCGAGCTCTTGCCTCTCTTCCTTCTTCTCACATCGAGACCTTCTCGATCATCGAACACTTCATCCACACAAAACTTCAACAGAAAACTCGGTAAGATCCGTTAGTATAATAAAGCAAATCACTACTCTAAGTACTGTTGCAAACCAATTCATATTTTGTTTTTGCATTGTGTCTACTGTATTATAACTTTTTCATGGCTTAACCCACTAATATAAATTGATAGTTTCATCAAAACAAGCAAACTATGCATCAAAAACAGAATCTGTCTAAAACAGAACAGTCTGTAATAATCTGAATATTCACCATACTTATGGTACTTGAAAAATTCTACCAAAATTAGGAAAAATAAACAATTTCTATAGGAAGACAGTCCAAAAATAATCAGAACCATTTGACGTTCCAGCTAAAAATGTAAAATCGCGCACTACAGCCAAAGTTTCTGTCCTGCACCGTACAAACCATCAAGCAAATGTAAACATCCTAAAGGCAAACCTTGGCACATTATTTTTATAATACAATGGAATTGTACAAGGGGATAATTATTTTTATTGAAAAGTTTCTGTAATCAAGATTCACAAAGTTTCCATGAGCATGAACAAAGTTCAAGGAGCTCTCCCACTTCAACAATGCTTGTCTTTCTCACTTTCGCTTTCCTTTTTGAAAAAGTTTTGGGTTCCCCTATTTATTTTTGTTGTTTTTTAAACTATATGAAAGCACTCAACAGAAATAAATGACTCTCTAAAACTTCTGGGTTGTCTCCCTGGCATCGCTTTCTTTAAAGCCATTAAGCTAGGCATATAGTGCTCAAGTAGTGAATCCACCCGGATCCCAAGGTATATCAAAGACAATTTTAATTAACAATGATTTGTAATTTAATAGTGATCACAAAGCAACATATATCAAGCAATGACGAAGTCTAACTCTCTTCCTATGCATCGGCATGTCATAAAAGAACAATTCATGCGCACCTAGTAAAGGCCAATGCATAGTATAAACAGTTTCTTGCAATTCTATCATATTGGAAACATAGAGAGGTGGAGATATCGTTCCTCTCTCATAATAATTGCAAGTATGAGCAGCAAGCACATGCATATTATACTCATCAAAATCATCATGTGCAACGGTAAAAGGCAACCCATCAATATACTCCTTCATAAGTGCAAACTTCTCCGATATAGTATAAAAGGGCAGCCCCAGTGCATGTAGCTCCCGCTTGCGCAGGGTCTGGGGAAGGGTCCGATATAGTATAATAGGGAGAATTCAAAAAGATAATAGGACTATCATGCGTGGGTGCAATAGCAACAATTTCATGTTTAACATAAGGAACTATAGCAAGTTCATCTCCATAAGCATAATTCACATTGGCATCTTGGCCATAAGCATAGCAAGCATCATCAAAAAGGGATATTTCAAGAGAATCAATGGGATCATAACAATCATCATAGCAATCATCCTTCGGTAAGCACGAAGGGGAATTAAACAATGTATGAGTTGAAGAGTTACTCTCATTAGAAGGTAGGCATAGGTGATCAATCCGCTCTTCGTCCTTTTGTTCTTCACGCTCCTCTTCATCTTTTTCATCCAATGGGCTCACAGTGTCATCAACTTCTTCTTCCATAGATTCCTGCAAAATATTAGTCTCTTCTTGGATAGCAGAGTATTCCTCAATATATTGTTTAACATAGGTATTACAAGCATAATTATCATAGCAATATTTAAGTATAGCAAAATTTTCAGATTTGTGAAAAGTAGCATCATACTTTTCAATCAAAGAAGCAATTTCATAAGCACCCTCAAAAGCAACAAATTCTTCAGTTTGTTGAACATCATAGTAACTATAAACACCTTTAGCATAAGAAGATAAGATTCCATTATCAATAAACTCACATTGGTAGGGAAGGTGTTTCTTAGGGTTTTCAGAACAACAAGTAAAATCATATAATTCACATAAATTCCAAGCATAGCATTGCAAATGTTGAATTTGACTCCATAATAATTTCCCTTTTTCAGATATACGATGTCGCACATAAAAAGCATGCTCATCTAAAGATTTGCCCTCAACTAAGCTAGTTGGGGTTTCAGCACGAGCACATAGGGATCGAAGATGATCCAAGTAATAAGCTTCAGCAGTGTGATAGATTTTGATTGGTTCTTCAACCATTGGTTCAGTAGGTATAACTAATTTTTTTTGGTATTTTGCGTTTCCTACCCATAACTAAAGGTAGAAAACAACTAAGAACAGCAAATAAAAATTACTTAGAGATAAAGCAAACAAGCACACACGAGAATATTCACCCCACGCTATTGCTCCCCGGCAACGGCGCCAGAAAAAGGTCTTGATAACCCACAAGTATAGGGGATCGCAACAGTTTTCGATAAGTAAGAGTGTCGAACCCAACGAGGAGCTAAAGGTAGAACAAATATTCCCTCAAGTTCTATTGACCACCGATACAACTCTACGCACGCTTGACGTTCGCTTTACCTAGAACAAGTATGAAACTAGAAGTACTTTGTAGGTGTTTTCGGAAAGGCTTTGCAAGAAAGTAAAGAGCACGAAAATATAACTAGGGGCTGTTTAGATAAAGAAACAATAAAGTAAATATAACAAGTGTGGAAAAGTGGTGGTAGGAGTTGCGAAATTGTCCCTTAAGCAATTGACTACTTTACTAGACCGATAGCAAGTATTATGTGGGAGAGGCCACTGCTAGCATGTCATCCCTTACTTGGAATTCTATCCACTTATGATTGGAACTATTAGCAAGCATCCGCAACTACTAATGTTCATTAAGGTAAAACCCAACCATAGCATTAAGATATATTGGTCCCCCTTCAATCCTGTATGCATCAATTTCTATGCTAGGTTGAAGCTTCTGTCACTCTTGCCCTCCAATACATAGTCCTATCAACATACAACTAACCCTATGGTGTGATCCACGCGCGCGCTCATATGATGGGCACCAAAGGACAGCAACATAACCACAAGCAAATGAAATCAATCATAGCAATTCATTAACCACCGATAGGACAACGAAAATCTACTCAGACATCATAGGATGGCAACACATCATTGGATAATAATATGAAGCATAAAGCACCATGTTCAAGTAGAGGGTACAGCGTGTTGCGCGAGAGTGGACCGCTGTAGATAGAGGGGGGAAGGTGATGGAGATGTTGGTGAAGATGGCGGAGGTGTTGGTGAAGATCGCGGTGATGATGATGGCCACGACGGTGTTCCGGCGCCACCAGAGGAGAGGGGGAGAGGGGCCCCCTTCTTCCTCTTCTTCCTTGACCTCCTCCCTAGATGGGAGAAGGGTTTCCCCTCTGGTCCTTGGTCTCCATGGCATGGGAGGGGCGAGAGCCCCTCCGAGATTGGATCTATATCTCTGTTTCTCTCTGGTTCTGCGTTCTCCTCTAGCTCTATTTCACCGTTTCGTATATATATGGAGATCCATAACTCCCATTGGCCTGAAACCTTCGCCGTGATTTTTTCCTGAATATTAGCTTTCTTGCGGCAAAAGAAGAGCGTCAATCGCCTTACCGTGGGCTCACGAGGGTAGGGGGCGCGCCCTAGGGGGGGGGCGCCCCCTGCCTCATGACCACCTCGGGCACTGGTTCGTGTTGATTTTTCTTCTGAATTTTCCATATTTTCCAAAAATAGGCTCCGTCCGTTTTGATCCCGTTTGGACTCCATTTGATATGGATATTCTGCGAAACCAAAAACATGCAACGGACAGGAACTGGCACTGGGCACTGGATCAATATGTTAGTCCCAAAAATAATATAAAAAGTTGCCAAAAAGTATATGAAAGTTGAATAATATTAGCATGGAACAATCAAAAATTATAGATACGACGGAGACGTATCGTAGAACACCTCTCTTCTTCGGAGTTGGTTTAGGAATAGGCTCAGTAATTGGAGCAGGAGCTGGCTCAGGAGGTGCCCAATTATTTTCATTTGTCAACATATTATTCAATAGAATTTCAGCTTCATCCGGTGTTCTTTCCCTGAAAAGAGAACTAGCACAACTATCCAGGTAATCTCTGGAAGCATCGGTTAGTCCATTATAAAAGATACCAAGTATTTCGGGTTTCTTAAGAGGATGATCAGGCAAAGCATTAAGTAACTTGAGAAGCCTCCCCCAAGCTTATGGGAGACCCTCTTCTTTAATTTGCACGAAATTGTATATTTCCCTCAAAGCATCTTATTTCTTATGAGCAGGGAAATATTTAGCAGAGAAGTAATAAATCATATCTTGGGGACTACGCACACAACTAGGATCAAGAGAATTAAACCATATCTTAGCATCACCCTTTAATGAGAACGGAAATATTTTGAGTATATAGAAGTAACGCGATCTCTCGTCATTAGTGAACAGGGTAGCTATATCATTTAACTTAGTAAGATGTGCCACAACAGTTTCAGATTCATAGCCATAAAACGGATCAGATTCAACCAAAGTAATTATATCAGGATCAACAGAGAATTCATAATCCTTATCAGGAACACAAATAGGTGAAGTAGCAAAAGTAGGGTCAGGTTTCATTTTATCTCTAAGTGATTTTTTGTTCCATTTAACTAATAACCTCTTAAGCTCACATCTATCTTTGCAAGCTAAAATAGCGGCAGAAGATTCCATATCAAAAAGATAACCCTCAGGAATAGCACGCATATTTTCATCATCACTATCATCATCGTATTCAGATTCAATAATTTTTTTTCTCTAGCCCTAGCAATTTGTTCATCAAGAAATTCACCAAGGGGCACAGTAGTATCAGGCATAGAAGCAGTTTCATCATAAGTATCATGCATAGCAGAAGTGTCATCATCAATAACATGCGACATATCAGACCGAATAGCAGAAGCAGGTGTAGGTGTCGCAAACTCACTCATAACAGAAGGTGAATCAAGTGCAGAGCTAGATGGCAGTTCCTTACCCCCCCTCGTAGTTGAGGGATAGATCTTGGTTTTTGGATCTCTTAAGTTCTTCATAGTGTCCAGCAGATATAAATCCCAAGTGACTCAAAGAATAGAGCTATGCTCCCCGGCAACGGCGCCAGAAATTAGTCTTGATAACCCGCAAGTATAGGGGATCGCAACAGCTTTCAAGGGTAGAGTATTCAACCCAAATTTATTGATTCGACACGAGGGGAGACAAATAATATTCTCAAGTATTAGCAGCTGAGTTGTCAATTCAACCACACCTGGAAACTTAGTATCTGCAGCAAAGTGTTTAGTAGCAAAGTAATATGATAGTGGTGGTAGCAACAACAAAAGTAAAGACAGCAAAAGTAATGTTTTTGGTATTTTGTAGTGATTGTAACAGTAGCAGCGGAAAAGTAAATAAGCGTAAACCAGTATATGGAAAACTCGTAGGCACCGGATCAGTGATGGATAATTATGCCGGATGCGGTTCATCATGTAATAGTCATAACATAGGGTGACACAGAACTAGCTCCAATTCATCAATGTAATGTAGGCATGTATTCCTTATATAGTCATACGTGCTTATGGAAAAGAACTTGCATGACATCTTTTGTCCTACCCTCCCGTGGCAGCAGGGTCATATTGGAAACTAAGGGATATTAAGGCCTCCTTTTAATAGAGAACTGGAACAAAGCATTAACACATAGTGAATACATGAACTCCTCAAACTATGGTCATCACCGGGAGTGGTCCCGATTATTGTCACTTCGGGGTTGCCAGATCATAACACATAGTAGGTGCGTATAGACTTGCAAGATAGGATCAATAACTCACATATATTCATGAAAACATAATAGGTTTAGATCTGAAATCATGGCACTCGGGCCCTAGTGACAAGCATTAAGCATAGCAAAGTCATAGCAACATCAATCTCAGAACATAATGGATACTAGGGATCAAACCCTAACAAAACTAACTCGATTACATGATAAATCTCATCCAACCCATCACCGTCCAGCAAGCCTACGATGGAATTACTCACGCACGGCGGTGAGCATCATGAAATTGGTGATGGAGGATGGTTGATGACGATGACGGCGACGAATCCCCCTCTCCGGAGCCCCGAACGGACTCCAGATCAGCCCTCCCGAGAGGTTTTAGGGCTTGGCGGCGGCTCCGTATCGTAAAATGTGATGATTTCTTCTCTCTTAATTTTTTCTCTCCGAAAGCAAATATATAGAGTTGGAGTTGGCGTCGGAGGGCATCCAGGGGGCCCACGAGGTAGGGGGCGCGCCCTAGGGGGGGGGGCGCCCCCACCCTCGTGAGAAGTGTGTGCGCCCCCTGGTCTTCATCTTTGGCGAGGATTTTTTATTATTTTTTCTAGATGTTCCGTGGAGTTTCAGGTCATTCCGAGAATATTTGTTTTCTGCACATAAAACAACACCATGGCAATTCTGCTGAAAACAGCGTCAGTCCGGGTTAGTTCCATTCAAATCATACAAGTTAGAGTCCAAAACAAGGGCAAAAGTGTTTGGAAAAGTAGATACGACGGAGACGTAACAGTGGGCAGCGAATTTCTTCGTCATCCGGATCCCATCCTAGCCGGACATAGTTCGTCCAAGGTTCTCCTGACAAAGAGAGGGACTTTAATGAATTTAGCACATCGCCACAAGGCGAGTGCTAAAAGATATCCGTGGAGGTAAACTCCATGATCGGTGTCCAATCGGATTCGATGGGCACGGATGCAGGCGGTTCGGAGCCCGTGGCCGGGGACGAATCCAACGGTTCGGCAATACGGCTCTCGTAAGGGGTGAAGTTAGTATCCGGCTCTATCGCCACTAAGAGAGCGGCCTACATGGTGGGGTCTATCCACCCGTCCTCGGATGGCACAATTTGCTCCGGATTGAAGGCCGGAGTAGTTGCAGGTGTGATCTCCTGAACACTGTCCGACGGCAGAGCTAAATCATGCTCGTCCTAATCGTGCGGCGCAGCTGACATGGGCTCGAATCCGTCGAAGATCAAGTCTCCGTGGATGTCGACAGTGTAGTTTAAGTTTCCGAACCTAACCTGACGGCCAGGAGCGTAGCTCTCGATCTGCTCCAGATGGACAAGCGAGTTGGCCCGCAGTGCGAAGCCACCGAATACGAAGATCTGTCCGGGGAGGAAAACCTCACCCTGGACCGCATCGTTACCGATGATCGAAGGAGCGATCAAGCCTTACGGTGACGGCACAGTGGAACTCTCAATGAAAGCACCAATGTCGGTGTCAAAACCGGCGGATCTCGGGTAGGGGGTCCCGAACTGTGCGTCTAAGGCGGATGGTAACAAGAGGCAGGGGACACGATGTTTACCCAGGTTCGGGCCCTCTCGATGGAGGTAATACCCTATGTCCTTCTTGATTGATCTTGAGTTGATCTACCACGAGATCGTAGAGGCTAAACCCTAGAAGCTAGCCTATGGTATGATTGTATGTTGTCCTACGGACTAAACCCTCCGGTTTATATAGACACTGGAGGGGGCTAGGGTTACATAGAGTCGGTTACAAGGGAGGAGATCTACATATCCGTCTTGCCAAGCTTGCCTTCCACGCCAAGGAAAGTCCCATCCGGACACGGGACGAAGTCTTCAATCTTGTATCTTCATAGTCCGACAGTCCGGCCAAAGTATATAGTCCGGCTGTCCGGAGACTCCCTAATCCAGGACTCCCTCACTAGGCCTCTCATATATAGCGAGGGTAGACACACGATGTAATCTATGCCAACATAATTGAAGGAAATATGCCCTAGAGGCAATAATAAAGTTATTATTTATTTCCTTATAATCATGATAAATGTTTATTATTCATGCTAGAATTGTATTAACCGGAAACATAATACATGTGTGAATACATAGACAAACAGAGTGTCACTAGTATGCCTCTACTTGACTAGCTCGTTAATCAAAGATGGTTATGTTTCCTAACCATGAACAAAGTGTTGTTATTTGATTAACGAGGTCACATCATTAGGAGAATGATCTGATTGACATGACCCATTCCATTAGCTTAGCACCCGATCGTTTAGTATGTCATTAGCTTAGCCCGATCGTTTAGTATGTTGCTATTGCTTTCTTCATGACTTATACATGTTCCTATGACTATGAGATTATGCAACTCCCGTTTACCGGAGGAACACTTTGGGTGCTACCAAACGTCACAACATGGGATTATAAAGGAGCATTACAGGTGTCTCCAAAGAGATGTTGGGTTGGCGTATTTCGAGTAGGATTTGTCACTCCGATTGTCGGAGAGGTCTCTGGGCCCTCTCGGTAATACACATCACATAAGCTGCAAGCATTACAACTAATATGTTAGTTGTGAGATGATATTGAACGAGTGAAGAGACTCCGGTAACGATTGAACTAGGTATTGGATACCGACGATCGAATCTCGGGCAAGTAACATACCGATGACAAAGGGAACAACCGTATGTTGTTATGCGTCTGACCGATAAATCTTCGTAGAATATGTAGGAGCCAATATGGGCATCCCCGCTAGTTATACCGGAGACGTGTCGGTCATGTCTACATTGTTCTCGAACCGTAGGGTCCGCACGCTTAACTACGATGACAGTTATTATGAGTTTATGCATTTTGATACCGAAGGTTCGGAGTCCCGGATGTGATCACGGACATGACGAGGAGTCTCGAAATGCGAGACATAAAGATTGATATTGGAACCTATGTTTGGACATCGGAAAGTGTTCCGGGAATGGATTTTACGGAGTACCGGGGTTACCGGAACCCCCCGGAATTATGGGCCTGTGGGCCTTAGTGGAAAGGTGAAGGCTGCCCATAAGGGCTGCGCGCGCCCCCCCAAGGCCTAGTCCGAATTGGACTAGGGGGAGGGGCTGCGCCCCCTCCTTCCTTCTCTTCCCTCTTCCCCTTCCTTGTCTCCTACTCCTACTACATGGAAGGACTCCTAGTTGGACTAGGAAAGGGGGAATCCTACTCCCGGTGGGAGTAGGACTCCCCTAGGGCGCGCCATAGAGAGGGCTGGCCCTCCCCTCCTCCACTCCTTTATATACGGGGGCAGGGGGCACCCCATAGACACACAAGTTGATCCACGTTGAGATCGTTCTTAGCCGTGTGCGGTGCCCCCTGCCACCATATATCCTCGATCATATCGTTGTAGTGCTTAGGCGAAGCCCTGCGTCGGTAATACATCAAGATCGTCACCACGCCGTTGTGCTGACGGAACTCCTCCCCGAAGCTTTGCTGGATCGGAGCCCGGGGATCGTCATCGAGCTGTACGTGTGCTAAGAACTCGAAGGTGCCGGAGTAACGGTGCTTGGATCGGTCGGATCGGGAAGAAGACGTACGACTACTTCCTCTACGTTGTGTCAACGCTTCCATTGCGATCTACAAGGGTACGTAGATCATACTCTCCCCTCGTTTCTATGCATCACCATGATCTTGTGTGTGCGTAGGAATTTGAAATTACTACAAAACCCAACAATAATAGCACCAAAATGCAGGGGAAGCCGGCTACTTGTGCTGGCGTCCAGGGCGACTGGGTGCGGTATTGTAGTGGTGTCATGGAGAAGAGCGCCCATAGTCAGGCCCCGTGGATGTAGCCATATCGGCGAACCTCGTTAACAAATCTCGGTGTCGTGCTCGTGTGATTGATGGGTCCTCGGATGAGCGACGGTATGCCTCGATTTTATTCTAACAAGTGGTATCAGAGGAGATAAAATCCAACATGACACGTCAGTACATTGGAAAGCTTTGGCAGGAAGTGCAACTCTAGCATCGAGAGTTGAGCCAGGAGTTGCTTTCATGTGAAGATCAACTAGTTGTATCCTCTACTAGTAGTACACATGTAATGTACTTGGACATCATATGGATAGCTCAAGTAATTTTTGTTGGGAAACGCAGTAATTTCAAAAAAATTCCTACGGCACATGCAAGATCCATCGAGGTGATGCATAGCAATGAGAGGGAAGAGTGTTGTCCACGTACCCTTGTAGACCGTAAGCGGAAGAGTTATGACAACGCGGTTGATGTAGTCGTACGTCTTCACAATCTGACCGATCCTAGCACCGAAGGTACGGTGATACGTCTCCGTCGTATCTACTTTTCCAAACACTTTGCCCCTTGTTTTGGACTCTAACTTACATTGATTTGAATGGAACTAACCCAGACTGACGCGTTTTTCAACAGAATTGCCATGGTCTTATTATGTGCAGAAACAAAAGTTCTCAAAAATGACCTGAAACTCCACGGAGCGTATTTTTGGAAATAATTAAAAATACTGGCAAAAGATCAAGGCCAGGGGGACCACACCCTAGCGACGAGGGGTGGGGGCGCGCCTTGCCCCATGGGCGTGCCCGCTACCTCGTGGGCCCCTGGAGCTCCTCCGACCTGAACTCCCAACTCTATATATCGTGTTCGGAGAGAGAAAAATCAAACAGAAGGATTCATTGCGTTTTACGATATGGAGCCGCCGCCAAGCCTAAAACCTCTCGGGAGGCTAATCTGGAGTCCGTTCGGGGCTCCGGAGAGGGGAATCCGTCACTGTCGTCATCGTCAACCATCCTCCATCACCAATTTCATGATGCTCACCGCCGTGCGTGAGTAATTCCATCGTAGGCTTACTGGACGGTGATGGGTTGGATGAGATTTATCATGTAGTCGAGTTAGTTTTGTTAGGGTTTGATCCCTAGTATCCACTATGTTCTGAGATTGATGTTGCTATGACTTTGCTATGCTTAATGCTTGTCACTAGGGCCCGAGTGTCATGATTTCAGATCTGAACCTATTATGTTTTCATCAATATATGAGTGTTCTTGATCCTATCTTGCAAGTCTATAATCACCTACTATGTGTTATGATCCGGCAACCCCGAAGTGACAATAATTGGGACCACTCCCGGTGATGACCATAGTTTGAGGAGTTCATGTATTCACTATGTGTTAATGCTTTGGTCCAGTACTCGATTACAAGGAGGCCTTAATATCCCTTAGTTTCCGCTAGGACCCCGCTGCCACAGGAGGGTAGGACAAAAGATGTCATGCAAGTTCTTTTCCATAAGCACGTATGACTATATTCAGAATACATGCCTACATTACATTGATGAATTGGAGCTAGTTCTGTGTCACCCTAGGTTATGACTGTTACACGATGAACCGCATCCGGCATAATTCTCTATCACCGATCCATTGCCTACGAGCTATCCATATATTGTTCTTCGCTTATTTACTTTTCCGTTGCTATTGTTACAATCACTACAAAATACCAAAAATATTACTTTTGCTACCGTTACCACTACCATCATATTACTTTGCTACTAAATACTTTGCTGTAGATATTAAGTTTCCAGGTGTGGTTGAATTGACAACTCAGCTTCTAATACTTGAGAATATTCTTTGGCTCCCCTTGTGTCGAATCAATAAATTTGGGTTGAATACTCTACCCTCAAAAACTGTTGCGATCCCCTATACTTGTGGGTTATCAAGACTATTTTCTGGCGCTGTTGCCGGGGAGCATAGCTCTATTCTTTGAGTCACTTGGGATTTATATCTGCTTATCATTATGAAGAACTTGAAAGATCCAAGAACCAAGATTTATCCCTCAACTATGAGGGGAGGTAAGGAACTTCCATCTAGCTCTGCACTTGATTCACCTTTTGTTTTGAGTAAGCTTGCGACACCTAAACTTGCTTCTGCTATTCATTCTGATATGTCGCATGTTATTGATGATGCCACTTCTGCTATGCATGATACTTATGATGAAACTACTTCTATGCTTGATACTACTGTGCCACTTGGTGAATTTCTTAATGAACAACTTGCTAGGGCTAGAGAGAATGAAATTATTGAAACTGATAATATTGATGAAAGTGATGATGAAGACTCTCCCCCTAATAAATATGAATTGCCTGTTGTTCCTGAGGGTTATGTTATGGATGAAGAAGCTACTAGAGCTATTTTAGCTTGCAATGATAGATATGATCTAAAGAGGTTATTAGCTAAATGGAAGCAGCAATCCCTTAATGCTAGAATGAAACCTGACACTGCTTTTGCTACTTCACCTATCTGTGTTACTGATAAGGATTATGAATTCTCTGTTGATCCTGATATAATTACTTTGGTTGAATCTGATCCTTTTTATGGCTATGAATCTGAAACTGTTGTGGCACATCTTACTAAATTAAATGATATAGCCACCCTGTTCACTAATGATGAGAGAACTCACTACTTTTATATCCTTAAAATATTTCCGTTCTCATTAAAGGGTGATGCTAAGATATGGTTTAATTCTCTTGAATCTGGTTGTGTGTGTAGTCCCCAGGATATGATTTATTACTTCTCTACTAAATATTTCCTTGCTCATAAGAAACAAGCTGCCTTAAGGGATATATATAATTTTGTGCAAATTGAAGAAGAGAGTTCCCACAAGCTTGGGGGAGGCTTCTCCAATTACTTAATGCTTTGCCTGATCTCCCTCTTAAGAAAAATGAAATACTTGATATCTTTTATAATGGACTAACCGATGCTTCCAGAGATTACCTGGATAGTTGTGCTGGCTCTGCTTTCAGGGAAAGAACACCGGATGAAGCTGAAATTATATTGAATAATATGTTGACAAATGAAAATAATTGGACACTTCGTGAGCCAACTCCTGAGCCTATTCCTAAACCAACTCTGAAGAAAAGGGGTGTTCTATTTCTCAGTCCTGAAGATATGCAAGGGGCAAAGAAATCCATGAAAGAAAAGGGTATTAAAGCTTAAGATGTTAAGAATTTACCTCCTATTGAAGAAATACATGGTCTTAATTTACTGTCTGTTGAAGAAATATATGGTTTTAATCCATCACCTATTGAAGAAACACATGGTCTTGATAACCCGACACAGGTAGTAAAGGTAAATTCTCTCTATAGATATGATAAAGCTGAAATCCCATTTACTAAGTTTGCTAGCCCATGCTTAGATGAGTTTGATAAATTTATGGTTAAGCAAGATGACTTCAATGCTTATTTTGGTGGAGAATTAAAACGCAATGCTGATATGCTTGAACACTTGGGTGATTATATGGCTAATGTCAAAGGTGAACTTAAACTTACTAGTAAGCGTGCACGTGCAATGCACACGTCTCAACCAAAGCACCACATGAAACTCATATGCATATTGAATTCTGAATCCATATTCTAGAAATTTAATAAAACACAATGTACTATACTGTCTGATGATCCCTGACTGTCTAAAGGTCATATAGTAAAGAAATTTAATACAAAGCCCATCAATGCTTGAAGAGTCGCAAGCTTGAGTAGTCTGTCAGTTTTTAGGAACATTTTTGCCCCCTTTATGAGTTTCTCTCAACTCCTGGAGTGCAATATTCATTAACAAATAATGAAGGAAAATTAAGAATTTTTTTGTATGACATGGATGGCATGCAAGCGGCAAGCCACACTTTCTCTAAGTTAATCTTAGTTCTGGCCAGAGTAACCATGAATGAAACTTGTCCTATCAACATACAGTTTATTGCATAATAAAAGTGAAAATATATTATATCTTGTTTCTTGACCCATGCTTTTATTACTCTCTATTACTAAATCATGTAGTGTTTTAGGGTTAGCCTATTTGAGCATCCTCTACTTTTTACTTCTTTTCTTTCTTTGCCATTAGAGTATGGTGATTGTTGCATCCCAAGTATGGGAAGGGCCTAAATGATCATATCATGATGTGAATACTTAATATGCAAATATAAGGCCGCTATTAGATACAGGCAATGTTCACTTCTGTTAAAAAAATACCAGCATGATCACACATTTAATCGAGATGCATAAATTCCTATACAAAATTCTCATGTATGTTTCGAACTTAATCGAGATGCATAAATTCCTATACAAAATTCTCATGTATGTTTCGAACTAACCTGCACTTTAAGGCCATATTTACCAACATGTAGGAGATCAGCTCTAGAGAAATGGCACTTAAAATACATTGGAAACAGGATGTTGAAATGAACAACAATACCTGGCAAACTCTATACATAACATGCCTGCCGTATTTGGCTCCTGAACTTTAGCTCCTCCTCCGTCCATTTTAGAGTCCCCATTCCTAAAAACAAAACATTTCATACATGAAAATCTTATATGTCTCCAAGGGATAGTGGTAACCACAATGTTTAATTCAGGAGCTATTATCAATATAAAATATAAGATGAAAAGTGAGAAATTTATTGTATGTGCTAAAAGTGCTTCGTAAGTATAATTAATAAATGGTGTAGATCTCTAATATCATAATTGGGAACCTAGAATACTCACCGATGAGTGTTTGTATGGCATCAAGGGACGAATGAGGTCAGGGGCTAAGGCGGGTGGTCAAGGATTGAACATGATCTTGCCAGTCATCTGATTCTATGACTCTTGGGGCTGAGCATCCCCATGCTTTCTGCTTAACCATGTCCTTGTCTGCGCCATGCCGTGTACGCAGCTCAGCTCGAGGAACACAACCCTTAATTCCCTCTATCAATGGAATAGTGCGCAGCCTGTGTACGTATTCATGGAAAAAAGTACTCTCTTCTTTTTTATCACCATCTAGATGTTCTAACCAAAATTGAACAAAACGTAGGAGCAAGCTAGCGCTCTTTATACAGTAGTGCACGCAAAATGCACATCTTGACCACTAGAAATACTCAAAATATAAATTGTAAGTATTAGGAGTGTAAAAAATACATATGCATTTAGACTAAAAATAACCTCTCAAGAATTATGCCAGCCTATGTGTTATGCTTATAGATGAAATACTTACATGGCCAGCCACAAGACAATGCAAGAGATTGTCCATCACTTTCATAATAAAATGCTCGGTTGTACCGAGTGCAGATTTTTTTTACCTCTATGACATATTAATGATCTATCATCAAAAGATTCAGGCAGGTCAATGAGGTCATGTATACCAGGTTGCCGTCAATAGACGATCGACCAGGCTTCTTGGTTCATCCTTTTCCTTCAAAAGATCCACATAGTCACCTGTCGGAAGAACACTTCACTATACCAAGAAATGAGTTCACGTGTTTATAGTTAAACATCCCTTCATGATCATCTATTCGCTTATTAGATTTAAGAAAAATACTTAGATGAGTATTAGATCAATACTCTGCAACCGCAACTGAATTGGCATTGCCATCATCATTATCGCAGACCTGCAGTCCTCATGCAATCACACACACCACCGTCATCACTAGGACATTAATGCCATCGTAACTGTGTATTTAAAAGAAAAACGATAATCAAAATAGGGCCTTGGTGTTTCTTTTTCATGCTCAGACATGAACATGGCCACAAAAAGGGGTTTGGCACGCCCTATTAACCCTTTAGAAACTCCCCTACCCATAAGTAAGACCATCTATGATTATGCAATCTTGCATATAGCCTAGATAAATGATGAAACCAATTGAAGATCCTCTGCATGCATATAAATTGTAGAATAAAAGTTTTGGTAAAAAAATCACAAAAAACTACCTTTAGAATGTTGCAAATGTACTGGTGCCCAGTCAAATATATGCAATTATGCATGAGTCTACGATTCTACCACAAGGATCAAATAGACAACAATTTGGAGCATGGTGTTGTGTGACATCTCAGAAAGTGAATGAATGAATTCTTGATTGTTGCAGAAAATTGCATATATAGATTTTCAATGCAAAAACGAACTTTATGCATATGTTATTTGTACATACAGAATGTCTTTCTTGGTTCCCAAAGAGGTTCAGTAACCATCCTAAGTAAGCAATCAAACATACCTTGAATCACTTTAGCAAAATATTGCAGACGGAAGTAAGTCCAACCCATGTCTTATCAACTGCAAAAAGATTCCTCAGGCAAAACTTGCAAAAAAATGGTCACCCTCATATCTACTGTTTGATATCAACAATCTCCTGAAACATGTCGTCAGACAAACCATTTTTGGTTCAGTTTGAAGGTACATGACCAAAATGAAGAGTACTGGATATAAAAGGAAACAAATACATCATAGAAATGACATAGGAACACTATGCATGCTGAACAATTATATGGGTCTGACATATGGAGTTAGCAGTTTCCCTAAAACAACAACTTTTTGAATATTATTGTCTCGACATTATGCCCACAAAAGGAAAGATAAACCTTATGTAAACAAAATATTACAGTGGACAAATAGAGTTTTTCAAAAAAAGGAACACTTCCCAGGAAACTTATAGTCCTTGAAGAAAGGATAACGTTCCTACAAATACACCATCCAATGCAGGTTCATACAGTTTTCATTGTGCACAAATGATGCAACATACAGATTCAACCCAATGCGACAAAATGTCCAGTGAGAAGTTCATTGAAACTTTGAAAGGCAATCATTTTTTATCAACAAGTTGGTACAACATGTTGTCATAATGCCTTCAGTACTTCAATGTGCTTCCAATGTCAGGATACTTCAACACCTAAAATCAAGGTTGCTACAGTCTACTAAATGATTTTAAACCAAACTATAAAATTAGTGGTCCAGCCATAAATATTATTATTTTTTTCATCATGAAGAGTCGTATATGAAGTACCTTTGGAATTCTGCACAGAGAAACAACGTGTACTGTACAATCAAACTGGATTCTTCTTGGGATAAGCCAATGTTCAAGCTCCAAGGCTTACAGATATGTTTTAAAGCCGCAACATCTTTTGAATGGCACACATAAAAATCGATAATTCCATTGTGCACTCATCAAGTCTAGTAAGCTCTCTTTTTTTGCCATTAACTTCGTGAACTTGAGGCGTCCGATTTCTGCTTGTCGATGTGAGCTTGCCTCAATATGTATGCGACAACAAAACATTAGGTGAAAATCTGTCCATCTACAAATGTTCAGCACTTCCATTGGAAGCATTGTACAAAGCAAAAAAAAGAAACCCAATAAGCCAAACTCATGCACAAGATTCAACCTCTATTTCAGGTAGCTACGAATTGAATATTTGTATGCATCAGTGAGAGTTCCTTAAATATCAGATCAAGCAATATCTATTTCTATGTGCAGTTGCAAGACATTAATCCTGTAGTATTAAATACCTGGTCCAGAGGCATGTGGCGACCTGGATTGGGAGCGGCAAGATTTAGCAAAGAGCGAGCTGGATGGGGAGTCCTAGACTCCTAGTGGTGCTTGCTGTAAGGTGAGATGGGCGGCGAGCCAAGTGGCCGGCCACAAGATTGGCAGCAGATCCGGATGGAGACCTCGTCGGGCTCAGCGGCGGCCCAAGCGTCGCCCTCCTCGTGCGGTGTATCGGCAAACTGCCGCCCAATAGGGCAATAAGGCGACCCAGCGTCCTGTGCCGAGGAAGAGGAAGAAAAGGTCAGGGAGGAGACGTGAGAGTGCAGTGTCGACCAGAGTAAGGGAGCACCCTCGCTGGAGTCAACCGCGGCGGCCCGGCACGGCACGTATCCCTCTTCAAGGGTGAGACGCGGGGAGGGGAGGCCGAGCGCATGGGAGGCATGCGAGAGCCGCCTGCCGCATGAGTTTTCTTCGAGGGAGGGGCGGACGCGCGGGGGTCGTGCGAGAGAGGAGGCAGGAGCGGTTTCTTTCCTTTTTTTAAGGGCGAGTGGAGGTGGGCAGCGGAGACCGACGTTTGTTTAGCGTTAAACACGGGATGATTTTGAGCCGTATGATCTACTGCATTAATGGATAGGATGAATTGGTTCTCCGCCCTCTCATTCTTTTATAGTGGTAGTAGATTAGTAAACATGCTTCTATGCTTACCACTCGAGTAGAACAAGTACTTAAATCTCAAAATGATTTGCTCAATGAATTGAATAGTAAAGAATAATGATTTTGCTGTTAGAGTGGCTACTAGAACTGGTAAAATAACTCAGGAACCTTTGTATCCTGAAGGCCACCCTAAGAGAATTAAGCAAGATTCTCAGAGAAATAATATAGATGCACCTAGTCCTTCTAAAAGGAAGAAAAAGAAAAATGATAGGACTTTGCATGCTTCTAGTGAACCTATTGCTGAAACACCTGAGAATCCAAATGATATTTCTATTTCTGATGCTGAAACACAATCTGGTAATGAACATGAAACTAGTGATAATGTTAATGATAATGTTCATGTTGATGCCCAACCTAGCAATGATAATGATATAGAAATTGAACCTGCTGTTGATCTTGATAACCCATAATCAAAGAATCAATGTTATGATAAGAGAGACTTTGTTGCTAGGAAACACGGCAAGGAAAGAGAGCCTTGGGTTCAGAAACCCATGCCTTTTCCTCCCAAACCATCCAATAAAAAGGATGATGAGGATTTTGAGCGCTTTGCTGAAATGATTAGACCTATCTTTTTGCGCATGCGATTAACTGATATGCTCAAAATGAATCCTTATGCTAAGTATATGAAATAAATTGTTACTAATAAAAGAAAGGTACCGGAAGCTGAAATTTCCACCATGCTTGCTAATTATACTTTTAAAGGTGGAATACCTAAGAAACTAGGAGATCCAGGAGTACCCACTATACCATGCTCCATTAAAAGAAACTATGTTAAAACTGCTTTATGTGATCTTGGAGCCGGTGTTAGTGTTATGCCTCTCTCTTTATATCGTAGACTTGATTTGAATAAGTTGACACCTACTGAAATATCTTTGCAAATGGCTGATAAATCAACTGCTATACCTGTCGGTATTTGTGAGGATGTGCCTGTTGTGGTTGCAAACGTTACTATTTTAACAGACTTTGTTATTCTTGATATTCCCGAGGACGATAGTATGTCTATTATTCTTGGAAGACCCTTTTTGAATACTGCAGGGGCTGTTATTGATTGCAACAAAGGCCATGTCACTTTTCATGTTAATGGTAATGAGCATACGTCACACTTTCCGAGGAAACAACCTCAAGTCCACAATATCAATTCTATTGGAAAAATTCCATCAATTATTTTTGGAGGTTTTGAATTTCCTCTTCCCACTGTCAAGAATAAATATGATATTCTAATTATTGGAGATGTGCATATGTCACACCCTCGATGCGACTATAGCTCCCACGTGTCGAGGCACGACTTAGAGACATAATTGCATTGAAGGTATATGTCACAAGTGAGGTAATCTTCATACAACCCATGTAATACATAAGGGAAAGAGATACATAGTTGGCTTACAATCGCCACTTCACGCAAATACATGAATAAAGCATTACATCATACAAATACAATCAAGGTCCGACTACGGAACCAAAATAAAAGAAGAACACCAAATGCGACGAAGGTCCCCGATCGACCCCAACTGGGCTCCACTACTGATCAACTAGAACGAAGCAACAAAAAGGACAAGATCTTCATCGAGCTCCTCCTGAGCTTGGTTGCGTCATCTGCACGGACTCATCGGCACCTGCAAGCTGGTTTTGGAAGTATCTGTGAGCCACGGGGACTCAGCTATCTCGCACCCTCGCGATCAAGACTATTTAAGCTTATGGGTAAGGTAAAGGTATGAGGTGGAGCTGCAGCAAGCGACTAGCATATATGGTGGCTAACATACGCAAATGAGAGCGAGAAGAGAAGGCAAGGCACGGTCGATAAAGTATGATCAAGAAGTGATCCTAAATCAACCTACGTCAAGCATAACTCCAACACTGTGTTCACTTCCCGGACCCCGCCGAGAAGAGACCATCACGGTTACACACGCGGTTGATTCATTTTAATTAAGGTCGACTTCAGGTTTTCTACAACCGGACGTTAACAAATTCCCATTTGCCCATAACCGCGGGCACGGCTTTCGAAAGTTCAAATCCCTGCAGGGTGTCCCAACTTAGCCCATGACAAGCTCTCACGGTCAATGAAGGAATAGACCTCCACCCGAGACGTTCTGATCAGACTCGGTATCCCGGTACAACAAGACATTTCGACAGGGTAAAACTAAACCAGCAACACCGCCCGAATGTGCCGACAAATCCCGATAGGAGCTGCACATATCTCTTTCTCAGGGCACACTCAGATGAGAAATCCGTACAACTAAAACCAAACCTCGAGTTTCCCCGAGGGGGCGCTACACAGGGCTCTAGTTTGGACCAACACTTAGAGGAGCACTGGCCCCGGGGGGGGGGGTTTAAAATAATGATGACCCTTGAGTCTGCAGAACCCAAGGGAAAGAAAAGGCTAGGTGGCAAATGGTAAAACCAATGTTGGGCGTTGCTGGAAGAGCTTTACTTAAGGCGAACTGTCAAGGGGTTCCCATTATAGCCCAACCGCGTAAGGAACGCAAAATCCGGGAACATAACACCGATATGACGGAAACTAGGGCGGCAAGAGTGGAACAAAACACCAGGCATAAGGCCGAGCCTTCCACCCTTTACCAAGTATATAGATGCATTAATTAAATAAGAGATACTGTGATATCCCAACAAGTAAACGTGTTCCAATAAGGAACGGTAACTCCATGTTCCAACAAGGAACAAACTTCAATCTTCACCTGCAACTAACAACGCTATAAGAGGGGCTGAGCAAAGCGGTAACATAGCCAAACAACGGTTTGCTAGGACAAGGTGGGTTAGAGGCTTGGTTCAACAATATGGGAGGCATGATAAGCAAGTGGTAGGTATCGCAGCATAGGCATAGCAAAAGAGCGAGCATCTAAGCAAGCAAATATAGAAGTGATTTCGAGGGTATGATCATCTTGCCTGAAATCCCGCAAGGAAGAAGAACGAGTCCATGAAGGAGACAAACGGACATAGTCGAACGGTTCCTCACAAACGCGACGTTACCGGAACCAACCCGAAGAAGCAAACACCGGAAAGAAGCACACAACAAAGTAAACAACCAACACATAAACATGGCATGATGCACAACCAACTATGATGCATGTCCGGTTTAATGAGGCATGGCATGGCAAAGTGCAGAAACAACCCTACAAATTAAGTGGAGCTCAATATGCAACGAGTTGCATATTGACGGAACACCACATTAATTATTTAGTTCTCTCCCGGTTAGGTACTCAACAAATTTAAATGTTGGTTAACATGGCAAGAGGTGAAGCATAACAAAACTATACTATCTAAACAATTTAAATGGGGGCGGATATAACAAACAACAAATCCGGTAAATCCCCATATGCATTAGTAATTTGGTGCAACGACAATCTAAAAATTTTAATTATTGTTATCATGATGCGGATGACATATGCAAGTTTTAAGCAATTTTATGAAAATGTTGATAAGAGCATTATGAAGCATTTGGTCGTCATGGCGGAACAAAAAGGGTGCCACGGCAACTACAACGGAAATAGTGCCATGGTAACATTCCGGGTGATCCGACAACTCATTGAGATGTCGGTGCAAGAGAAAATGTGGATGAACGGATCATGCAAGGATGGTGGGGTGATCTCGGATACCGGGTTTCCCATGGGTCGACGGCATGGCAACCGAGGAGGAACGTGCAATGACAACTCGGCCACGGTTCGAACATGATCATATCAAACATCGCAAGCATTCGTTTCACGGACGTCGTCTCGGGTTATACCTTCGAAGTGTGCAAACGGGACGGTTCTCGTTCGGTGCCAAGTAGAGGAAGTAGACATTCTCGAGACGTTCGTCGTGGAGGTAGTCGTACTCGGCGACGATAGTTGTACACGGGTTCTCAGCCACGGAAGTAGTCGTACAACGTTTTCGTAGAGGTTCGGGATCACGAGACGGAACTTGACGTCCACGGGGTCTTCAAGGGTCGATGGAAGTGGTACTCATGACGGTAGTGGAACTTGACGCTCCGAAGGGGTACTTGGCGGGCAACGGTCGTCGTGTGACTTGTCGGTCCATGAAGTCGTTCTCCCGCGTCTTGTCGTACACGTATCAGAGAAGAACTTGGTGTATCCATGTACTTGGCGTTCCGGTGTAGTAGTCGTTCTCGGGATCGGGGTCCTCATGCACTTGATGACTCCGGAAGGGGAACCTGGCACCCACGGTTGTTGTGTCCACGGTCTTGACGTCAACGACGCTAGGCAGATGCGGCAGGCGGGCTGTGAAGAGGTCAGGAAGCCATGGTGGCGACGACAACCGGAGGCAAACAAGAGGTTGACGCAGCCATCTCCTCGGGCTATAACACGATTGCACAGGGGCACGACGACGTGATTTGGCGACACAGCGAGGCGCCACGGCCACCGGATGCAGAGCCAGAGGCGATGCGCGATGGCTGGAGGCAGGGGTCGGTGGATGAAGCAGCAGCGGGCAACGACGGCTCGCTGGTTCGTCCTTCTGGCTTGACAAAGACGGCGCAGAGGAGAACGGGCGCGCGGTCGAAGGGTTGGGCCTCGGCTGCTCGTGTAGTCGGCCGGAGACGGTAGGAGGCGGCTCGCCGGGGAGCCGGGACGGCGGGGTAGCCGTGGCCATGGCCGGAAGGTGAGGGCGACGGTGGAAGGGGAAGCTAGTGCCTGGGCGACACGGGTGGCCTCCGGCGGCACTGGATCGAGGCGGAGGAGGTAGTAGGACGCTGGATCAGGGAGGCGTGCGCGATGGCTGTGAGTGAGTGGCGGCGGAGAGCAGGGGAAGGAGACGAGGGGATCGGGAGATGGTGGGTTCGGGCGACGGGGTTCTGGCGGCGCGAGGGAGTTGGTGAGTACTGGGGATCGGGCTAGGGTTACGGGGGGAGCGCGGTTTGGCCTTGGAGGCCGGCCCAGACCAGTGGCTTGCGGAGATGGTGAGCGGGCTGGGGACGCGCCGCTGGCCCGCGGCAGCTGCTGCGCTGGGAGGCAAGCCCAGGAAACCTTTTCTTTTATCATCTACTCTCTGTTTATTTAAATAAACAGTTACAATAAAAGTAAAAGGCCGGGGAGCTAGAAGAGGAGTTTTCCAGATATAAAAATATCCTCAATCTCCTGGAACTATACTCTATTTGATAAAATTGTCTTGGGTATAGTTAGAGGTAGAAAAATAAAACAAGTTTAAATATGATTCAAACTTGAGGCATTTTTGAACCTAACCAAAACAACTCCAAAGGATCTGAAATTTGACAGAGAGGTTGAAGGCATGGTCGAGAATTTATTTTGCAAGTGTGGCAAGGCAATTCCATATTAATGAAATGTTTAATATAGCTCCCTACTATTGGGAGGATATGTTTTAAAGAGAATCACCATGTGAATTCCCTCGGTTTAAATGGATCAAAGATCCATGCCATTTATTTAGTGAGTTGAGGTGCAAAGATTAATGGCATGGTGGCATGACGACATGATGCAATGCACAAATAAAAGGGCAGGCACAAATGAAACACACGGCGAAACCCGGAACATATGGAAGGCAACTGAAGCTCCGGTCTTGGGGCGTTATAGCATATCCCCGTTGAGGTAACCTAGTGTTATTCAAAAATTCTCCGGTTCCATATTATTCGGAATGAGTTTGTTAACAAGACTTGATCAACCTTGTTAATGGATTCCTTTTGACGATCATGAGATGGATGAATTTAGAAAACACAACTCTCTGTACCCTCCTTTTACTTTCTATTATTCATATTAAATAAAGTAAAAATAGTATTTTCTGTCTGTTATCAGAATTATTCGTGCAATACAAAAATACCCCGAAAATAAAAGTTCTCCAAATGCCCTGAAATTTAAATATGATTTTTTCTAGAATATTTGAGAATATTTGGCACTGAGAACACAGCAGGGGGTATTCACCTGGCCACAAGGGTGGAGGGTGTGCCCTACCCCCTGGGCGCGCCCCCTACCTCGTGGGCCCACGGTGGCCCTCCTCCACTTATTCCTGCACCCACACACTCCTTCTTCCTCCCACAAACACCATTATCCAGCTCAAGCACGAGTTCTAGCTCATTTTGCTGTGATTTTTGATCTCCTTGCTCAAAGCACCTCTCACAAAACTGCTTTGGGGGATTGTTCCTTGGTATGTGACTCCTCCAATGGTGCAATTAGTTTTTGTTCTAGTGCTTTATTCATTGCATATTTTTGCTACTTAGGTGACCCTGTTCTTGATCTTGCATGTCAAATTTATGTGGTTCCAAATAGTTTTGATGCATGATATAGGCTCTAGGCACTTGTAGGAGTAGTTGCTATCAATTTTGTTGAGTTTGGTTCACTTTTATTTGAAGTTACTAAAAATTTAGAATTTTTCAGAAAATAATGAAGAGATTTTTGAGGGGCTCATCGAGCCAAAGCTCGAAGGAAAAGAAAAATGAAGAATCAAAGAGGCCCAAATATAATCTGCCTCGCATCGCGGAGGTTCGGCCGTGTGAATGGCCTTGTGATGATTTCTTGAGAGCAGCCGGGATTTATGATGATTTCTATGAATTGGCTGAGAATGCAGGCCTCACCGCTTTCCTCCACGACCAGCGCGAACAGTATCTCTTACTCACCAATATCTTTGTGCAAAACTTTCATTTCCATGCTAGGAGCTCACCACCTACGGTGGAGTTTTATTTATATGATGAGCATAAGGAGATGTCACTTCGTGATTTTTGTCAGGTTTGTTTGATCCCTTTTGAGGGCATCATAGAGGAACCACATCGCGGCGATGTGGATGGGTTTATTGATACCATCACTGTAGGGGAAACGAGGAAGGTTTCCAATGCACGAACTACTAGCATACACTTTCCTATTCTACGTTACTTTGCTATATTTGCTAGTAGATGCTTAATTGGGCGCGGAAACTGTGGAAACTGAGTGCCCCTGATATTGTTATTTTGTGCCACGCCTTATTTCGTGATGATACATTCAGCATGGGTGCTATTATTGCAAAGCGGTTAAATCTTAACCGTACTAAGGGCGCAGTCTTTGGAGGCATCTTCGCCTCACGCCTAGCTGCACATTTTAACATACCTATTAGGCATTATGAGAAGGAATAAAAATTGCTGCCTCCTGTTTATTTAGATTACAAGAGTATGGTAGCACACGATTTTATTGTTAAGAATAGTGGAAATGAGCCCAAATACAAATTGTTCTTTGATAAACATCATCCTGAGACTATTACCCTGCCTGCTCCTTCCTTATTTGATTTATCTGCAGGCAAGTACCTTGTTCCGTTGGAGGCTATTCACGTCTACCGGAACCCTACATCAGCCACAGAGCCAGAGTCGGAACCACAAGTTGATCCTCCACGACAGTCTAATTACCAGTGGGATCCGGAGATGATTGCCAACCAGTGGCAATCAGAGTCTTCTTCTTCGCAGTACGGCCCTGACTATTATGGATATCCGCCAGGCCAACCGTGGCCATAGACCAACTTAGGCCAAAAGCCTAAGCTTGGGGGAGTACGTATTTCTCACCGACATTACATTCATGTTCACACACTCATTGCTAGATGTCGGTGCTCATACTTTTTCATTGTAATATCCATGTGATGTCTACTACACAACTTTCTTCTTGTAGACGTTGTTGGGCCTCCAAGTGCAAAGGTTCGTAGGACAGTAGCAAATTTCCCTCAAGTGGATGACCTAAGGTTTATCAATCCGTAGGAGGCGTAGGATGAAGATGGTCTCTCTCAAGCAACCCTGCAACCAAATAACAAAGAGTCTCTTGTGTCCCCAACACACCCAATACAATGGTAAATTGTATAGGTGCACTAGTTCGGCGAAGTGATGGTGATACAAGTGGTATATGGATAGTAGATAATAGTTTTTGTAATCTGAAAATATAAAAACAGCAAGGTAACTAATGATAAAAGTGAGCACAAACGGTATTGCAATGCATTGAAACAAGGCCTAGGGTTCATACTTTCGCTAGTGCAAGTTCCCTCAATAAGAATAACATAATTGGATCATATAACTATCCCTCAACATGCAACAAAGAGTCACTCCAAAGTCACTAATAGCGGAGAACGAACGAAGAGATTATGGTAGGGTACGAAACCACCTCAAAGTTATTCTTTTCAATCAATCCGTTGGGCTATTCCTATAAGTGTCACAAACAGCCCTAGAGTTCGTACTAGAAGAACACCTTAAGACAGAAATCAACCAAAACCCTAATGTCACCTAGATACTCCAATGCCACCTCAAGTATCCGTGGGTATGATTATACGATATGCATCACACAATCTCAGATTCATCTATTCAACCAACACATAGAACCTCAAAGAGTGCCCCAAAGTTTCTACCGGAGAATCATGACGAAAACGTGTGCCAACCCCTATGCATAGGTTCATGGGTGGAACCCGCAAGTTGATCACCAAAACATACATCAAATGAATCATGTGGTATCCCATTGTCACCACAGATACGCACGACAAGACATATGTCAAGTGTTCTCAAATCTTGAAAGACTCAATCCGATAAGATAACTTCAAAGGGGAAACTCAATCCATTACAAGAGAGTAGAGGGGGAGGAGAAACATCATAGGATCCAAATATAATAGCAAAGCTCGCGATACATCAAGATCGTATCACCTCAAGAACACGAGAGAGAGAGAGAGAGATCAAACACATAGCTACTAGTACATACCCTCAGCCCCGAGGGAGAACTACTCCCTCCTCGTCATGGAGAGCACTGAGATGATGAAGATGGCCACCGGAGAGGGATTCCCTCCTCCGGCAGGGTGCCGGAACGGGTCTAGATTGGCTTTCGGTGGCTACGGAGGCTTCTGGCGGCGGAACTCCCGATCTATTGTTCTCTCGGATGTTTTTAGGGTATATGGAGATATATAGGCGGAAGAAGTACGTCAGGGGGGCCACGAGGGGCCCACAAGGGTGGAGGGTGCGCCCAGGGGGGTGAGCATGCCCCCCTACCTCGTGGCCTCCTCGAAGCTTCCCTTACGTGGACTCCAAGTCTCCGGGCTTCTTCTGATCCAAAAATAAGTTCCGCGAAGTTTCAGGTCAATTGGACTTCGTTTGATTTTCCTTTTCTGCGATACTCTAAAACAAGGAAAAAAGAGAAACTTGCACTGGGCTCTGGGTTAATAGGTTAGTCCCAAAAATAATATAAAAGTGTATAATAAAGCCCATAAAACATCCAAGGTTGATAATATAATAGCATGGAACAATCAAAAATTATAGATACGTTGGAGACGTATCAGCATCCCCAAGCTTAATTCCTGCTCGTCCTCGAGTAGGTAAACGATAAAAACAGAATTTTTGATGTGGAATGCTACCTAACATATTTATCCAAGTAATTCTTCTTTATTGTGGCAAGAATATTCAGATCCATAAGATTCAAGACAAAAGTTTAATATTGACATAAAAATAATAATACTTCAAGCATACTAGCAAAGCAATTATGTCTTCTCAAAATAACATTGCCAAAGAAAGTTATCCCTACAAAATCATATAGTCTGGCTATACTCCATCTTCACCACACAAAATATTTAAATCATGCACAACCCCGATGAAAAGCCAAGAAATTGTTTCATACTTTTGATGTTCTCAAACTTTTTCAATCTTCACGCAATACATGAGCGTGAGCCATGGATATAGCACTATAGGTGGAATAGAATGGTGGTTGTGGAGAAGACAAAAAGGAGAAGATAGTCTCACATCGACTAGGCGTATCAACGGGCTATGGAGATGCCCATCAATAGATATCAATGTGAGTGAGTAGGGATTTCCATGCAACGGTTGCACTAGAGCTATAAGTGTATGAAAGCTCAACAAAAGAATCATAGTCTCCATCATCCTTTCCTCACTGGGACAATGCTCTAATAATGATGATCATCACACTTATATTTTCTTACAACTCGATACTTAGAACAAAATATGACTCTATATGAATGCCTCCGGCGGTGTACCGGGATGTGCAATGACTCATGAGTGACATGTATGAAAGAATTATGAACGGTGGCTTTGCCACAAATACAATGTCAACTACATGATCATGCATAGCAATATGCCAATGATGGAGTGTGTCATAATAAACGGAATGGTGGAAAGTTGCATGGCAATATATCTCGGAATGGCTATGGAAATGCCATAATAGGTAGGTATGGTGGCTGTTTTGAGGAAGGTATATGGTGGGCTCATGATACCAGTGAAAGTTGTGCAGTACTAGAGAGGCTAGCAATGGTGGAAGGGTGAGAGTGCGTATAATCCATGGACTCAACATTAGTCATAAAGAACTCACATACTTATTGCAAAAAATTATTAGTTATCAAAACAAAGTATTAGGTGCATGCTCCTAGGGGTATAGATTTGTAGGAAAATACCATCGCTCGTCCCCGACCGCCACTCATAAGGAGGACAATCAAAAAAATAAATTATGCTCTGACTTCATCACATAACGGTTCACCATACGTACATGCTGTGGGAATCACAAACTTCAACACAAGTATTTCTTAAATTCAGGACTACTCAACTAGCATGACTCTAATATCACCATCTTCATATCTCAAAACAATCATCAAGTATCAAACTTCTCATAGTATTCTATGCACTTTATATGAAAGTTTTTATTATATCCCTCTTGGATGCCCATCATATTAGGAATAGTTTCATAACCAAAGCAAACTACCATGCTGTTCTACAGACTCTCAAAATGATATAAGTGAAGCATGAGAGTTCATTAATTTCTATAAAATAAAACCACCATCGTGCTCTAAAAAGATATAAGTGAAGCACTAGAGCAAATGACAAACTACTCCAAAAGATATAAGTGAAGCTCAATGAGTAGTCGAATAATTATGCAACTATATGAAGACTCTCTAACATTTAAGAATTTCAGATCTTGGTATTTTATTCAAACAGCAAGAAAAACTAAATAAAATAAAATGACACTCCAAGCAAAACACGTATCATGTGGCGAATAAAAATATAGCTCCAAGTAAAGTTACCGATGAACGAATATGAAAGAGGGGATGTGAGGGAGTCCTGGATTAGGGGGTGTTCGTGTAGCCGGACTATACCTTCAGCTGGACTCCTGGACTATGAAGATACAACATTGAAGACTTCGTCCCGTGTCCGGATGGGACTTTCCTTGGCGTGGAAGGCAAGCTTGGCGATGCGAATATTCAAGATCTCCTACCATTGTAACCGACTCTATGTAACCCTAACCCTATCCGGTGTCTATATAAACCGGAGGGTTGTAGTCCGTAGGACATCAACTCCATATACAACAATCATACCATAGGCTAGCTTCTAGGGTTTAGCCTCCTTGATCTCGTGGTAGATCTACTCTTGTACTAACCATATCATCAATATTAATCAAGCAGGAGTAGGGTATTACCTCCATCGAGAGGGCCCGAACCTGGGTAAAAACATCGTGTCCCTTGTCTCCTATTACCATCCGGCCTTGACGCACAGTTCGGGACCCCCTACCCGAGATTCGCCGGTTTTGACACCGACATTGGTGCTTTCATTGAGAGTTCATCTGTGCCGTCGCAATCAGGAAGGATGCCTCCTCCCGTCTTTAAAGACGGCGCCGTTGCTAAGGGAGCCTTGGCTGTCGGCCAAACTCTCCGGCTAGGTGGTTTCCTCATGACCGCCTGTTTGGCTGTTGCGCCGACGGTGACCTCTCGGGTCATCAAAAGCAACCTACACGTCACCTCGGAGCTCGCCGAGCAGCTAAATCCAATGGAGCTCTCTTCCGTAAACGAGCTCTTGGATCGCATCGCCGCCCTGGGGGTCGCTACGGATTACGACCAGGTTGGGCTTAAACCCGATCTAAGAGAAATTAACTCTCCCCAAGTCACCCACCACGTTGCCGTGGTAGAGGCACAGTACGGCGACCCTTCATCTATTTTAAGGACTAGCTACGTCCGAATTCCCGACCCCTCCAAGCCGGATACCCACAGAGGGGAGGATGTAACTCAAGACCAGAGCTTAGGATCAGGCAACGAGCTAGATTTATTGGACAACATCCAAGAATCCGAACTTCAGAGTTCGGAAACTCTTCGGCCTCCGAATCTTGGATTGGGTGAGGTTTCAGATTCAACGACACCCGCCCACCCGAACATAAGCGATCTCTCCCAAATCAGGCAGAGGCCCGAGGAAACAGTACATCATTACTGGGCCAGATTCCTCCTGGTTATGAACAGGATAAAGGATTGCCGCGAGGGAGACGCAATCTCAATTTTCTGCAGTAATTGCACGGACGAGGGAATCCTTAACGCTGTAAGTCGTCGTGATATTACACGCTTCGCTGACTTGGCGTCCATAGTACAAAAATACTGTGCGATGGAAAGCGCCTGGAAAACCGAAATAAAATTTTGGGATAATCCGGCCTTGAATAGTAATCCCATCCGAACTAAGAGGGTGCATCATCACAGGACACCCGGGATAAACACCAAAAAGCCAAAACCCTCTACAAGGCATGGAACCGTACTGGAAAGGTGGCTTGATGGACCCTGTAGAATTCACAGTATAGAGGACGCCACACCAACTCAGAGCCTTAGAGCATGTTGGATACTCCGGCAGCTGGCCAAAATTGGCGAGGACCTCTTAATTCTGGAGGCCGCAGAAAGCCAGCCCGAGGACATCAGTACCGTTCTCACAGTCTTCGAGACTTTCGCATCAAACAATATGCAAAAAAGAACACTCCGCAGCCTCGCCGAAGTCTATCAAGTTGCAACAATAAATCCATGGAGCGACACTGCTATTACCTTCAACGCAAGTGATGAACCTAGATTCCGAACAGCCCGAGCACCAGCCGCATTGGTCCTCAGTCCCATAGTGGACGGCTTTCGCCTCACCAAGGTGCTCATGGATGGAGGCAGCGGACTGAACCTCATTTATGAAGATACCCTTCAAAAAATGGAAATAGACTGGAACCGCATCGAGCGAAGCAGCACAACCTTTAGAGGAATAATCCCCAGTCGGGAAGCGCGCTGCACAGGAAAAATCACACTAGATGTGGTGTTCGGCACGCCGGATAATTACAAGTCCGAAGAAGTCACATTTCAGGTGGCCCCGTTCAAAAGCGGATATCACGCTTTACTAGGGCGGGAAGCATTCACAATCTTCCAAGCAATACCCCATTACGGGTACATGAAGCTTAAGATGCTCGGGCCGAACGGAATTATCACTCTAGCTAGTGATCCGGACATAGCACTCCGCGCCGAAAACAAGACGGCCGCATTAGCCCTTGAGGCACTATCCGAAGCCTTAGCGGCCGAGGAACTGACTGCGCTGCGCTCCACGGTTAACAGGGATGATGTGATACTCGACAAGAGATCCAAATCCACATCCTTTAAGCCAGCTGACGAAATAGTCAAATTCCAGGTCCATCCAACGGACCCCAATAAAACAGCTTCCATCGGGGCACGAACCCTGATATAGACGCCGCACTGCGAGAGTTCCTACGAGAGAACTGGGACATTTTCGCCTGGCACCCTTCAGACATGCCAGGGATCCCACGCAGGCTGGCCGAACACAGCTTAAATATCCTAAAAGGATTCAAACCTGTCAAACAAGCCCTTCGGCATTTTTCCGAACCCAAGAGACAGGCTATGGGAGAGGAGCTAGCCAAGCTATTGGAGGCCGGATTCATTAGAGACATAAAACATCCGGACTGGCTAGCAAACCTGGTGATGGTACCAAAGAAGGACAAATCCTGGCGCCTGTGTGTCGATTTTAAAGACCTTAACAAGGCTTGCCCAAAGGATCCCTTCCCCCTCCCCTGTATCGATGAAATTATCGATGCCACTGCAGGACACGATTCATTGTGTTTCCTCGACGCATACTCCGGTTACCATCAAATCAAGATGGCAGAGTCAGACCAAGCCGCAACAGCATTCATCACACCATACGGCCCATTCTGCTTCAACACAATGCCCTTCGGGCTGAAAAACGCCGGCGCAACATATCAGCGCATGATCCAGACATGTCTGGCAAACCAGATCGGCAAAACAGTGGAGGCGTATGTGGATGATGTGGTCGTCAAATCAAGACATGTCGAATCTCTAGTAGACGACTTGAGGCTTACATTCGATAACCTCCGAAAATATGACATCAAGCTCAACCCGGAAAAATGCGTCTTCGGCGTTCCAGCCGGAAAGCTCTTGGGCTTCATTGTATCCGGTAGAGGAATTGAAGCAAATCCAGCCAAGATCCGAGCTTTGTCACAATTGGATATCCCAAAGGACCTCAAACAAATACAAAAATTAACCGGATGCGTGGCGGCTTTAAGCCGCTTCATCTCCCGCTTGGGAGAAAAGGCACTACCCCTCTATCGCCTCCTTCGGTGCATCGAACACTTCGAGTGGACGGATGCCGCCATGGCCGGACTTGATGAAATAAAAGCCATATTGGCAACAAACCCAGTCCTGGCCGCGCCGAACACCGGCGAACCAATGGTATTGTACATTGCAGCAACACATCAAGTTGTCAGCGCAGTGCTCGTTGTCGAGCAGGAAAAGGATGGACACAAATTCCCCCTTCAAAGGCCGGTCTACTACGTGTCCACTGTCCTCACTCCATGCAAATCACAGTACCCGCATTACCAAAAGATTGCATACGCGGTATTCATGGCATCCCAGAAGCTACGACACTACTTTCAAGAGTGTTCAATAACAGTAGCCTCGGAAGTACCACTCAACGATATTATCAACAACCGCGATGCAACGGGCCGGATTGCAAAATGGGCCATCGAGCTTCTCCCGTTCGATATAACCTATAAGCCACGGCGAGCTATTAAATCGCAAGTTTGGGCCGACTTCGTCGCAGAATGGACGGAGGCCAAGCTCCCTAAAGAGTACGGCACATATTCAAACTGGATTATGCATTTCGATGGCTCCAAAATGTTGGCCGGACTGGGGGCTGGCGTCGTCCTGACGTCCCCCACAGGAGACACAGTCCAATATGTGCTCCAGATCATGTACATGGATTCCAACAATGCAGCCGAATATGAGGCCCTCCTACATGGTCTCCGGATAGCAGTATCCATGGGTATCCAGCGCCTAGAGGTACGCGGGGATTCAAACCTCGCGATATCCCAAATAAATGGAGACTTCGACGCCAAGGACCCAAAAATGGCAGCTTACCGCAACGCCGTCCTAAAAATGTCAGCTCGGTTCAAAGGGCTGGAGTTTCACCATATAGCCCGAGAAAACAATCAAGCAGCGGACGTCCTGGCACGCATCGGAGCAAAACGCGATGCAGTCCCCCCAACATCTTTTTGGAAAGATTGTTCAAGCCATCCGTAGCATGGGAGGGGGAACCCGCAAATAACAGCCCGGACCCAGCCGCACCACTCGGCGCCGAACAATCTGACATAATTGGAGGCTCTGCCAATGAAATTACACCTTCAGCCCACGTAATAATGGCGGTTATCGCCCCGTGGACAGAACCATTCCTAGCTTACCTTACTAGGCAGGAACTCCCGGAGGACCAAAACGAGGCCCGCTGCATAGTGCGGCGATCTAAAGCCTATAGAGTCCATGATGGAGAGCTTTATAAGAAAAGCACTACCGGAGTCCTTCAAAGGTGCATCTCCGAAGAGGAAGGGCGGAACCTTCTGGCTGAAATTCATGTCGGACTCGGTGGTCACCACGCCGCTGCTCGGTCCCTTGTTAGCAAGGCTTTCCATACAGGCTTTTATTGGCCGACGGCCCGGGCAGACGCTCAGGACCTAGTCCAACGATGCGTTGGTTGCCAACTTTTTGCCAACCAAAGCCATATGCCACCCACCGCACTCCAAATTATACCCATCACCTGGCCTTTTGCGGTCTGGGGGCTTGACATGGTCGGACCCCTTAAAGGTGGGACCCATAGGAAAAAATACTTACTGGTCATGGTGGATAAGTTCACCAAATGGATAGAAGCCAAGCCTGTTAAAACGGCCGAATCCGGACCTGTGATAGACTTCATATCCGGGGTTGTACACCGTTATGGCATCCCCCACAGCATCATAATCGATAACGGTACAAACTTTACCGCCGACGAGGTAAAACTCTGGTACAAAAACATGGGCATCAAGCTCGATTATGCTTCCGTCTATCACCCACAAACCAACGGCCAAGTCAAATGTGCAAATGGTCTTATCATGAGCGGCATTAAACCCAGACTGGTGCGGTCCCTCAAGGAATCTAACACGCACTGGGTAGAGGAGCTCGACTCCGTGCTATGGGGGCTGCGGACCACGCCAAATCGCACCACCGGATACACACCATTTTTTATGGTGTATGGCGCAGAGGCAGTTCTGCCCTGCGACATAATTCATGACTCACCTAGAGTGCGCATGTACGAAGAAAGAGAAGCCGAGCTCGATCGGCAGGACAACTTGGACGCCTTGGAGGAGGAGCGTGATGTGGCAAAAGCCCGTTCCGCATTTTATCAACAGCAGGCCCGAAGATATCAAAGCAGAGAAGTACGGGCCAAAAATTACAATGTTGGCGAACTAGTTCTATGCCTACCGGATAAGAAAAAGGACAAACTCAAGCCCAAGTGGGAAGGTCCATTCATAATCGACCAAGTCCTGACTGGTGGGGCGTACCGCCTCCGAGATGCGTCGGATAACCGACTCGAGCCGAACCTGTGGAACGCCACCCGTCTCTGAAGATTCTATGCCTAGCGCCGGACTCTGTGTTCGTCTCCTTCCTCTGTCCATTTTTTCCATTTTTCTGTCTTACATTTCTCTCCTTCCCCTCTTTTCTTTTATAGCCCTTAAAGGCTCATCTAGTGACGCGCCACTCACGCTCATTAAACCTGGGGGCTTCTTTAACAGAAGCTTATTTATACGGGCTTCACGCCCAACACATGCGTCAAACTTCCGCATGTACCTTTTTCTTCACCATTATATGCATCGATATGACTTAAGTTTTGGCCAAGCTGGGTTGCCTGGCTCCTGTGCTTACCCCTACGTTCCCGATTGTTCGGCTAGGCGGTAAAGGGAGCACCTCTGCGATTGTTACTGCCGGGTCAGCCGGATGTGTACCTCAGACTGGGTGAAGCCGAAAGCTAGCGTTCTTAAGGGAATATTCGGTCGGTGAAATAAAAGATGATCTTTTTACTCATTTTATGCGCCCCCAGATGCTTTTTTCTGCGTCTTTTCACGCAGTCCGGACATGCACTTTAGGGCATGCCTCCCAGCGAAAGGAACCCCTAACGGAACTATTCTCTCTGGAAGATGTTTCTTACTAACCATGTAATATAACATAACTAGTTGGGCACTTGTCTGATAAAGCACTAATGACCCCTACGCCTGGTCTCCACGCATACCCCGGTTCTTATATAACCGCTATGGTATTCGGACACACTCCGGACCGTCAGGTCCCGAGGTTGAAGCGAAAAGGTCGGCAACGACAAACGATCTACAATCCGGCTAGAAGGCATTACACATGTCAATTCAAAATTACATAGTCATTCTGACTGATTGTATTCCTCTTCTATACCATCTAACAGGCTGTCTAATTTACAGTCCTGCTGGGAATACTTCCGCGGCCAACTCTACTTGGCCGTATACTAAGCTCACAGGGATCTCCTTCCCGTCAGGCCCCACTGGTCCGACCTCGGCCATGTGGTTTGGGTCAGACTTCGTAAAACGGGTCTTCACCATGGCCCAGGCCTCCCTAGCGCCTTGTCGGCAGGCCGATATCTTCCACAACCGGAAGCGCCGCCGAGCTCCCTTCAGCTTCTCCGCAAGCTCTCCAAGGCCCTCGGGCATGGAGTGGGCAGGCCATAAGGCTTGGGCAACGCCTCGCATCGCCTGCCGAATTCGCTCGTGCAGTTGCAAGAGTTCGGGAAGAAGGTCACCCGTAGAACCGGGCATCTCCTCTGCAGGACGACCTGTGAGCATACCTACAGACATTACTCTGTTAGTCGACTTCCTCGCCGAACTCTTTTTTCAAAGTTCGTTCAAGCACTTACTAAATATGCCGCGTCGAAGCCGCTGATTCTCCTTCGTGGAGTCCGACAGCTGGCCACGAACATCTTTAAGTTCGACGTCCAGCTTGGTGTTGGCATCCTGAAGATCATTCTTCTCTCGCCTCACCTTTGTCAACGTACTCTCACCGGCCTTTAGCCGGCGTAAGAGTTGTTGCTTTTCCGGATCGAGTCCGGCGCCATCTGCAATATGATTTGTCAGATTTGCACCCACACCGCACAATACTAATCTTTCGAAGTGTATCTTACCTGAGGGGGTCTCTTTGGGCTCCCCTGCTGCGGCTAGTGCGGCCTCTAGTTGGGCCTTGCACTTTTCCAGCTCCTGGGACAGTACGGTATTCTTCTCTGTAAGAACCTGCATATTAAATGATCCTTAAATCAGTTGCTCTAACTGTTTCAAGTCTCGGGGGCTACTGGTATATATATATTTGACCAAAATTTTCTTACCCGTATGTCTTTTACATACTGCTCCGTGGCTCTGGCTAAACCATTTTGAGCGGCACGGAGGTACGCATCTCCCGAATTAAAGGCATCTAAAGCCTCTTGGGAGAAACAAGCGTCGCGTAGAACTGTCCGGCGACGCCTGTGGTTCATGGCACTCTCCACTTCAGAATTTGTGGCAGACAGCCTGTCCGCATCCTCTGTCGGAGGAGCGTCCGGTGCGCGCCTTGTGCTCGCCTCCGCTTCCTGGCCAGACGTTGGAGCCTGGCTGGTGGAGGCGCGATTGGCAACCTCTCCGGATGTAGTCCGGCGAGGTCTCTTCGTTCTGAAGATAGCACGAACGTTAATATGCCCTGACAGAATAACACCAGGGAAACAGAGGGTGCGCTATACCTTTGCGCCGGCATCTCAGTCCGGACTACATTCCTTTTTGCCCCACGGGGCCCTGCGGCCCCTCGTTGGCTAGCCGCCGCAGGTTCGGCCTCCTGCCTCGGAAATCTCCCCTGCAAAACACGGTTGTCGTCAGAAACACCGGAATACGTGAGAGTGGAATCTCTCTCAAGGGAATGAGACTCCGGTTTCTGTCACCTGGGAGGCCGGGATTAACCCTGGGTAATCAGCCGTAATGGCTACCAAGGTATTGTCCTTGCTTAGCTGATGGAACACCCCGTCGATAAGCTCCACCGATATGTCCGGATCCTCTTCGGAGTCCGGATCGAGGGACCGTTCTGGGTCCTCGGGCTGTGGAGGGCGGCTGTTTATATCCTTTACCTCCTGTCGCAGTTCCTGCATTGAAGTCGTTAGACTACATATCTAACCGTGGGAGTATAAAACAAACGGGCAAGCGCAATTGTTCACTTACCCAACTTGGAGGATCGTACATAGTAAATCCGGCCTGCGGGTTGACGCGGAGGAATTCCTCCTTTTCTCCCTTGTACAAAGAGGATAAGATCTTTACTAGGGGCAGCTGAGGCCGGCCCCTTACGACCGTAACGGGTGGCGTCATCCTCCCCGTTGAAATCCCACATGGGGTGGCCTCTATATTGAAGCGGCTGCACCCCCCGCATAATGCATGCGGCCATGACTCCAATCATGGTTAGTCCGGAATGAGCCAACAGTCTTATCCGGCCCATCAGGTAAAGGACGTCTCTGTCGCTTTCTCTCTGAGAGCTCCGCGGACGCCAGCTCAAGCGTTTCTTCAATGGAGCACTGTTGAACTCAGGGAGACCGACCCGGATAGGGTCCGGTAGCGGGACGTCATCTATGTAAAACCATTCCGAAGGCCAGTCCTCGGACGCCTTCTTTGGGGTTCCGGATAGGTATCCGGTCCCGGCGATGCGCCATACTTCGGCTCCGCCCACTTGGTATATAGACCCCTCTTGAGAACGGGGCACCAGGCAGAATAACCTCTTCCACAGCGTGAAATGAGCCTCAACGCTTAAAAATAGCTCGCAAAGGGCGACGAAACCCGCAATATGTAATACGGAGGCGGGCGTGAGATTGTGCAGCTGGAGGCCGTAGAACTCCAGAAGCCCGCGGAGAAATGGATGAATTGGAAATCCCAGTCCCCTTATTAGATAGGGGATGAGGCACACCCGCTCTCCTTTAGAAGGATTGGGGGTGCTCTCCGCTTGTTTTCCGCCATTGTAGGTGGCGAGACCGGCTCGGACCGAGACCATGTATGCCTGGGGGAGAAATCCCTTGGCCTGAAGCGACACTAACTCGCTATGCGGGATGGTGCAGCTCTCCCAGTCTCCAGGTTTGGGACCGGAGGGGCGAGGGGAGGAGCTGCGACGGCTGGTCATGTTGGAATGGACCTTTGCTGGAAGCGCTCTGATGATAACTCGCGGAGAGGAGAAGAGGTGGTTTGGACCTAAATCCCCATCCCGTTAAATAGGCGGCTCGTTTATACGGCTAGGGGTGTGGATGTAAAAACGCCCTGGCTTTTCGCATTCGTTTGACACGTGGAAGACGGCCATTATTGGGCGTGGAAGCCGAGGAGCATTACATTACAAAAATCAGACATTATTCCTACAGGTACACAGGATTTGGAGAAGAACCCGCCTTGCAATGCCGAACAATCTGCGTGCCGGACTCGTCGTCATTGAAGCCTGGTTCGGGGGCTACTGAGGGAGTCCTGGATTAGGGGGTGTTCGGGTAGCCGGACTATACCTTCAGCCGGACTCCTGGACTATGAAGATACAAGATTGAAGACTTCGTCCCGTGTCCGGATGGGACTTTCCTTGGCGTGGAAGGCAAGCTTGGCGATGCGAATATTCAAGATCTCCTACCATTGTAACCAACTTTGTGTAACCCTAACCCTATCCGGTGTCTATATAAACCGGAGGGTTGTAGTCCGTAGGACATCAACTCCATATACAACAATCATACCATAGGCTAGCTTCTAGGGTTTAGCCTCCTTGATCTCGTGGTAGATCTACTCTTGTACTACCCATATCATCAATATTAATCAAGCAGGAGTAGGGTATTACCTCCATCGAGAGGGCCCGAACCTGGGTAAAAACATCATGTCCCTTGTCTCCTGTTACCATCCGGCCTTAACGCACAGTTTGGGACCCCCTACCCGAGATCCGTCGGTTTTGACACCGACAGGATGCCTTCCGGGGCATCCCCAAGCTTAGGCTCTTGGTTGTCCTTGAATATTACCTTGGGGTGCCTTGGGCATCCCCAAGCTTAGGCTCTTGCCACTCCTTATTCCATAGTCCATCGAATCTTTACCCAAAACTTGAAAACTTCACAACACAAAACTTAACAGAAAACTCGTAAGCTCCGTTAGTATAGAAAATAAATCACCACTTAGGTACTGTTGTAAACTCAGTCTAAATTCATATTTGTGTAATATCTACTGTATTCCAACTTATCTATGGTTCATACCCTCCGGTACTACTCATAGATCCATCAAAATAAGCAAACAACACATCCAAAACAGAATCTGTCAAAACTGAACAGTCTGTAGTAATCTGGATCAAACGTATACTTCTGGAACTCATAAAATTCTCAAATAAATTGTTGGACCTGAGTAATTTTTCTATTAATCATCTTCAAAAATAATTAACTAAATATCACTCTCCAAATAAAAATGGAAGCAACTCTCGTGAGTGCTAAAGTTTCTGTTTTTTACAGCATGAACATAAAGACTTCACCCAAGTCTTCCCAAAGGTTCTACTTGGCACAAACACTAATTAAAACATAAAACCACATCTAAACAGAGGCTAGATGAATTATTTATTACTAAACAGGAACAAAAATCAAGGAACAAAAAAAATTGGGTTGCCTCCCAACAAGCGCTATCGTTTAACGCCCCTAGCTAGGCATGATGATTTCAATGATGCTCACATAAAAGATAAGAATTGTAACATAAAGAGAGCATCATGAAGAATATGACTAGCACATTTAAGTCTAACCCTCTTCCTATGCATAGGGGTTTTGTGAGCAAACAACTTATGGGAACAATAATCAACTAGCATAGGAAGGGCAAAACAAGCATAACTTCAAAACTTTAAGCACATAGAGAGGAAACTTGATATTATTGCAATTCCTACAAGCATATATTCCTCCCTCATAATAATTTTCAGTAGCATCATGAATGAATTCAACAATATAACCAGCACCTAAAGCATTCTTTTCATGATCTACAAGCATAGAAATTTTATTACTCTCCACATAAGCAAAATTCTTCTCATTCGGGATAGTGGGAGTATCATAAGAGACTTGAATACTATAAATTGTTTCCACATTAAAAGAGTAATGTTCAGAAAAGGGGTAACCATAATCATGACAAGTTTTATAAATATAATCACTACTTTTTATAGCATAAGTATCATCACAATAATCATCATAAGTAGGAGGCATGCTATCATCATTATAAATTTGCATATCAAAACTTGGGAGACTAAAAATATCATCTTCATCAAACATAGCATCCCCAAGCTTGGGCCTTTTCATATCATAAGCATAATCACTCTCATCATTAATAGTATGGATAGCACCAATAGTATAGCAATTATCATATTCTTCCAAGCAAGTGCCAAAAAGATTTTCAAGATCATAAGAAGTATCATTATCTTCCACAATTATATTTTCATGAGGCACAATAGTAATAGGAGCAGCATTATTTGGAGAGATATCTTTTTACCTCTCTTCCTTTTTCTTTTCTTCTTCTTCACCACATCATGTGTGGGTTCAATCCTCTTTTTGGAGCTCCTTATTAATGAGATTGGTTGAATATGAGACTCCTCCTCGTTACCTGATTCATCATAAGAAAATAATAGGAGGATATTGGGAAGTCTCTTCCCTTTCATTAGTATTATCTTCATCTTCTATTTGTTTTCTTTTCTTTATGTAGTTGGCAATATAAGGATTTTCAATACAATTCACCGCATAATACATATAAATTTTCTCTAGATCAAAATGAAGAACTCTATCAAGGGCAAATTTTCGAATATCCTTAGTTATACGTTTTATTTCTTCATAACCCAAGAGCAAACTAAGTTCATTATGATGTGCAAGGGAAATCAAGTCATCACAATTTTTGAACACGATACGATCATGAAACAATTTGCATTGGGTATTGAAATGATCATGTTCATTGCAAAGCTCACAAGTACGGCTAAGAAAATTTAAATTTCAGCACATTCATCTAGCCTTTCTTACAAAAATTTAGTTTCTAAGTACTTATGCCTCTTGCAATATCTATCTTCCCTATTTGGTGTGTACTTACAAACCCAATGTACTCCACAAAAATTGACATGTTTATAGAAGACATTTTCATCATAACTAGTGCAATCATCATTAGTATCATGGATATTTAAAGAATTCGTAACTAACAACATTGCAATCATGCTCATCATTCAAAGATTTAGTGCCAAACATTTTATAGTATTCTTCTTCTAGCAACTTGAGCACAATTATCCTTTCCATCATACTCACGAAAGATATTAAAAAGATGAAGCGTATGAGGCAAACTTAATTTCCATTTTTTTTAATTTTCTTTTATAAACTAAACTAGTGATAAAACAAGAACACTAAAAGACTCGATTGCAAGATCTAAAGATATACCTTCAATCACTCACCTCCCCGGCAACGGCCGCCAGAAAAGAGCTTGATGTCTACTACACAACCTTCTTCTTGTAGACGTTGTTGGGCCTCCAAGTGCAGAGGTTTATAGGACAGTAGCAAATTTCCCTCAAGTGGATGACCTAAGGTTTATCAATCCGTAGGAGGCGTAGGATGAAGATGGTCTCTCTCAAGCAACCCTGCAACCAAATAACAAAGAGTCTCTTATGTCCCCAACACACCCAATACAATGGTAAATTGTATAGGTGCACTAGTTCGGCGAAGAGATGGTGATACAAGTGCAATATGGATGGTAGATATAGGTTTTTGTAATCTGAAAATATAAAAACAGCAAGGTAACTGATGATAAAAGTGAGCACAAACGGTATTGCAATGCGTGGAAACAAGGCCTAGGGTTCATACTTTCATTAGTGCAAGTCCTCTCAAGAATAATGACATAATTGGATCATATAACATCCCTCAACATGCAACAAAGAGTCACTCCAAAGTCACTAATAGCGGAGAACGAACGAAGAGATTATGGTAGGGTACGAAACCACCTCAAAGTTATTCTTTCCAATCAATCCGTTCGGCTATTCCTATAAGTGTCACAAACAGCCCTAGAGTTCGTACTAGAATAACACCTTAAGACACAAATCAACCAAAACCCTAATGTCACCTAGATACTCAAATGTCACCTCAAGTATCCATGGGTATGATTATACGATATAAATCACAATCTCAGATTCATCTATTCAACCAACACATAGAACCTGAAAGAGTGCCCCAAAGTTTCTACTGGAGAATCATGACGAAAACGTGTGCTAACCCCTATGCATGGGTTCATGGGCGGAACCCGCAAGTTGATCACCAAAACATACATCAAGTGAATCATGCGTTGGTATCCCATTGTCACCACAGATACGCACGGCAAGACATACATCAAGTGTTCTCAAATCTTTAAAGACTCAATCCGATAAGATAACTTCAAAGGGGAAACTCAATCCATTACAAGAGAGTAGGAGGGGGAGGAGAAAACTCATAAGGATCCAAATATAATAGCAAAGCTCGCGATACATCAAGATCGTATCACCTCAAGAACACGAGAGAGAGAGAGAGAGAGATCAAACACATAGCTACTAGTACATACCCTCAGCCCCGAGGGAGAACTACTCCCTCCTCGTCATGGAGAGCACCGGGATGATGAAGATGTCCACCGGAGAGGGATTCCCTCCTCCGGCAGGGTGCCGGAACGGGTCTAGATTGGCTTTCGGTGGCTACGGAGGCTTCTGATAGCGGAACTCCCGATCTATTGTTCTCTGCTCACGGATGTTTTTAGGGTATATGGAGATATATAGGCTGAAGAAGTACGTCAGGGGGGCCACGAGGGGCCCACAAGGATGGAGGGCGCGCCCAGGGGGGGTGGGCGCGCCCCCCTACCTCGTGGCCTCCTCGAAGCTTCCCTTACGTGGACTCCAAGTCTCCCGGGCTTCTTCTGATCCAAAAATAAGTTCCGCGAAGTTTTAGGTCAATTGGACTCCGTTTGATTTTCCTTTTCTTCGAAACCCTAAAATAGGCAAAAAAACAGAAACTGGCACTGGGCTCTGGGTTAATAGGTTAGTCCCAAAAATAATATAAAAGTGTATAATAAAGCCCATAAAACATCCAAGGTTGATAATATAATAGCATGGAACAATCAAATATTATAGATACGTTGGAGATGTATCACCATGCTAGTTTATTTCCTTTTTATGCTTTCTTCTTGTGTGTTTAATAAACCTTAAGAAAAACAAAAAAATTAGTTGTAGCTTTTAGCTAATTTTACTTTCTATGCTTGTAGTAGTAATTAAAAAGAAAACCTAAAAAGATTTCCTGTTCTTCTTTTGCTTGTTGGGAGCTTTCCCGTGTAAATAGTTTTATTTCTTCTCTTTTCTTTGGGGGTCGATAGGAGAAGACCATGATTAAATTGTTGAAGTGGCTCTTATATGCATTATTGTTGATCTGGCAAAAGAGCCCATATTGCCTTGTCTTCTCCTGTTTATTGAATGCTTGCAGATTCCAGCTTAGTCCAATGCATGCGCACTATTATTATTATCCACATCGTTCGGTCGTGCAAGTGAAAGGCAATTATGACGATATATGATGGACTGATTGAGATGAGAAAAGCTGCTATGAACTCGACCTCTCTTGTTTTTGTAAATATGATTAGTTCATCGTTCCTGATTCAGCCTATTATGAATAAACATGTTTGCAATGACAATTAGAGATTATAGTTGCTTATGCCATGCTTAATTAGCTAGGAGCTTATAATGGTTTACCTTGCGTGCCAATATGCTATTAAAATGATTGTGATGTGGTATGATAGGGTGGTATCCTCTTTTGAATGATTCGAGTGGCGTGACTTGGCACATGTTCACGCATGTAGTTGAAACAAAATCAACATAGCCTTCACGATATTTATGTTCATGGTGAATTATATCCTACTCATGCTTGCATTCGGTGTTGATTAATTTTAATGCATGTTCATGACTGTTGTCGCTCTCTAGCTGGTCGCTTCCCAGTCTTCTGCTAGCCTTCACCTGTACTAAGCGGGAATAGTGCTTGTGCATCCAATCCCTTAAACCCCAAAGTTATTCCACATGAGTCCACTATACCTACCTATATACGGTATCTACTTGCCGTTCCAAGTAAATTTGTATGTGCCAAACTCTAAGCCTTCAAATAAATATCCTGTTTTGTATGCTCGAATAGCTCATGTATCAACTAGGGATGTCTGTATCTTCCATGTTAGGTGGGTCATTCTCAAGAGGAGTGGACTCCGCTCCTCACTCACGAGATAAATGGCTGGTCACCGGGATGCCCAGTCCCATGCTTCATATAAACTAAATCAAAATAATTGCAAACAAAACTCCCCCAGGATTGTTGTTAGTTGGAGGCACTCGTTGTTTCGAGCAAGCCATGGATTGATGCTTGTTGGTGGAAGCGGGAGTATAAAATTTACCATTCTGTTTGGGAACCACCTATAATGTGTGTAGCATGGAAGATATCGCCATCTCTTGGTTGTTATGTTGACAACGAAAGTATACCGCTCAAAATATTATTCACCTCTGTTTCAAAACCGAGCTCTGGCACCTCTACAAATCCATGCTTCCCTCTGCGAAGGGCCTATCTATTTACTTTTATGCTGAGTCATCATCCTCTTATTAAAAAGCACCAGTTGGAGAGCACCACTGTCATTTGCATTCATTATTGTTAGTTTACATTGAGTATGACTTGACTGGATCTCTTTTACCATGAATTACAATGTCTAGTCAGTCCTTGGTCTTTAAAGGTGCTTTGCATTTATGTTTTGCGGTCTCAGAAAGGGCTAGCGAGATACCACCTTGTCATATCATATTATGATTGTTTTGAGGAAGTGTTGTCATCCGAGATTTATTATTATTGCTCGCTAGTTGATTATGCCATTGATATGAGTAAACTTGAGACCTAAGCGTTATTGCGAATGTGGTTAGTTATAATCTTTGCTGAAAACTTGAATGCTGGCTTTACATATTTACAACAACAAGAGCAAACAGAGTTTGTAAAAGTTTTTCTTAATCATGTTCAGTTTGTCAATTGAATTGCTTGAGGACAAGCAAAGGTTTAAGCTTGGGGGAGTTGATACGTCTCCGTCGTATCTAATTTTCCAAACACTTTGCCCTTGTTTTGGACTCTAACTTGCATGATTTGAATGGAACTAACCCGGACTGACGCTGTTTTCAGCAGAATTACCATGGTGTTATTTATGTGCAGAAACAAACGTTCTCGGAATGACCTGAAACTTCACGGAGCAACTTTTCAGAAAATATGAAAAATACCTGCAAAAGATGAAGGCCAGGGGGGCCACCTGAAGGAAATATGCCCTAGAGGCAATAATAAAGTTATTATTATTTCCTTATTTCATGATAAATGTTTATTATTCATGCTAGAATTGTATTAACCGGAAACATAATACATGTGTGAATACATAGACAAACAAAGTGTCACTAGTATGCCTCTACTTGACTAGCTCGTTAATCAAAGATGGTTATGTTTCCTAACCATAGACATGTGTTGTCATTTGATTAACGAGATCACATCATTAGGAGAATGATGTGATTGACATGACCCATTCCATTAGCTTAGCACCCGATCGTTTAGTATGTTGCTATTGCTTTCTTCATGACTTATACATGTTCCTATGACTATGAGATTATGCAACTCCCGTTTGCCGGAGGAACACTTTGTGTGCTACCAAACGTCACAACGTAACTGGGTGATTACAAAGGAGCTCTACAGGTGTCTCAAAAGGTACATGTTGGGTTGGCGTATTTCGAGATTAGGATTTGTCACTCCGATTGTTGGAGAGGTATCTCTGGGCCCTCTCGGTAATGCACATCACATAAGCCTTGCAAGCATTGCAACTAATGAGTTAGTTGCGAGATGATGTATTACGAAATGAGTAAAGAGACTTGCCGGTAACGAGATAGAACTAGGTATTGAGATACCGACGATCGAATCTCGGGCAAGTAACATACCGATGACAAAGGGAACACCGTATGTTGTTATGCAGTCTGACCGATAAAGATCTTCGTAGAATATGTAGGAGCCAATATGAGCATCCAGGTTCCGCTATTGGTTATTGACCGAAGACGTGTCTCGGTCATGTCTACATTGTTCTCGAACCCGTAGGGTCCGCACGCTTAAGGTTTCAATGACAGTTATATTATGAGTTTATGAGTTTTGATGTACCAAAGGAGTTCGGAGTCCTGGACGAGATCGGGGACATGACGAGGAGTCTCGAAATGGTCGAGACGTAAAGATCGATATATTGGACGACTTTATTCGGACATCGGAAAGGTTCCGAGTGGTTCGGGTATTTTTCGGAGTACCGGGGAGTTACGGGAATACGGGAGAAGAAGTATATGGGCCTTATTGGGCTTTAGGGGAGAGGGAGAGGCAGGCCGCGCGCCCCCCCAAGGCCTAGTCCGAATTGGACTAGGGGGAGGGGCTGCGCCCCCTCCTTCCTTCTCTTCCCTCTTCCCCTTCCTTGTCTCCTACTCCTACTACATGGAAGGACTCCTAGTTGGACTAGGAAAGGGGGAATCCTACTCCCGGTGGGAGTAGGACTCCCCTAGGGCGCGCCATAGAGAGGGCTGGCCCTCCCCTCCTCCACTCCTTTATATACGGGGGCAGGGGGCACCCCATAGACACACAAGTTGATCCACGTGATCATATTCTTAGCCGTGTGCGATGCCCCCTTCCACCATAATCCTCGATAATATTGTAGCAGTGCTTAGGCGAAGCCCTGCAACAGTAGAACATCAAGATCGTCACCATGCCGTCGTGCTGACGGAACTCTTCCCCGATACTTTGCTGGATCGGAGTCCGGGGATCGTCATCAAGCTGAACGTGTGCTAGAACTCGGAGGTGCCGTAGTTTCGGTGCTTGATCGGTCGGGCCGTGAAGACGTACGACTACATCAACCGTGTTGTCATAACGCTTCCGATGTCGGTCTACAAGGGTACGTAGATCACACTCTCCCCTCTCGTTGCTATGCATCACCATGATCTTGCGTGTGCGTAGGAAATTTTTTGAAATTACTACGTTCCCCAACGGTGGCATCCGAGCCAGGTTTTATGGTTTGATGTTATATGCACGAGTAGAACACAAGTGAGTTGTGGGCGATATAAGTCATACTGCTTACCAGCATGTCATACTTTGGTTCGGCAGTATTGTTGGATGAAGCGGCCCGGACCGACATTACGCGTACGCTTACGCGAGACTGGTTCTACCGCCGTGCTTTGCACACAGGTGGCTGGCGGGTGTCAGTTTCTCCAACTTTAGTTGAACCGAGTGTGGCTACGCCCGGTCCTTGTGAAGGTTAAAACAGCACCAACTTGATAAACTATCGTTGTGGTTTTGATGCGTAGGTAAGATTGGTTCTTGCTTAAGCCCGTAGCAGCCACGTAAAACTTGCAACAACAAAGTAGAGGACGTCTAACTTGTTTTTGCAGGGCATGTTGTGATGTGATATGGTCAAGACATGATGCTAAATTTTATTGTATGAGATGATCATGTTTTGTAACCGAGTTATCGGCAACTGGCAGGAGCCATATGGTTGTCGCTTTATTGTATGCAATGCAATCATGCTGTAATGCTTTACTTTATCACTAAGCGGTAGCGATAGTCGTGGAAGCATAAGATTGGCGAGACGACAACGATGCTACGATGGAGATCAAGGTGTCGCGCCGGTGACGATGGTGATCATGACGGTGCTTCGGAGATGGAGATCACAAGCACAAGATGATGATGGCCATATCATATCACTTATATTGATTGCATGTGATGTTTATCTTTTATGCATCTTATCTTGCTTTGATTGACGGTAGCATTATAAGATGATCTCTCACTAAATTTCAAGATAAAAGTGTTCTCCCTGAGTATGCACCGTTGGCAAAGTTCGTCGTGCCCAGACACCACGTGATGATCGGGTGTGATAAGCTCTACGTCCATCTACAACGGGTGCAAGCCAGTTTTGCACACGCAGAATACTCAGGTTAAACTTGACGAGCCTAGCATATGTAGATATGGCCTCGGAACACTGAGACCGAAAGGTCGAGCGTGAATCATATAGTAGATATGATCAAACTATTGATGTTCACCAATGAAACTACCCCATCTCACGTGATGATCGGACATGGTTTAGTTGATTTGGATCACGTGATCACTTAGAGGATTAGAGGGATGTCTATCTAAGTGGGAGTTCTTAAGTAATATGATTAAATTGAACTTAAATTTATCATGAACTTAGTCCTAGTAGTATTTTGCAAATCATGTTGTAGATCAATAGCTCGCGTTGTTGCTTCCCTGTGTTTATTTTGATATGTTCCTAGAGAAAATTGTGTTGAAATATGTTAGTAGCAATGATGCGGATTGGATCCGTGATCTGAGGTTTATCCTCATTGCTGCACAGAAGAATTATGTCCTTGATGCACCGCTAGGTGACAGACCTATTGCAGGAGCAGATGCAGACGTTATGAACGTTTGGCTAGCTCAATATGATGACTACTTGATAGTTTAGTGCACCAGGCTTAAAGGCTTAGAATCGGGACTTCAAAGACGTTTTGAACATCATGGACCATATGAGATGTTCCAGGAGTTGAAGTTAATATTTCAAGCAAATACCCGAGTTGAGAGATATGAAGTCTCCAACAAGTTCTATAGCTAAAAGATGGAGGAGAATCGCTCAAGCAGTGAGCATGTGCTCAGATTGTCTGGGTACTACAATCGCTTGAATCAAGTGGGAGTTAATCTTCCAGATAAAACAGTGATTGACAGAATTCTCTAGTCACCATCACCAAGTTAGTAGAACTTTGTGATGAACTATAATATGCAAGGGATAACGGAAACGATTCCCAAGCTCTTCGTAATGCTGAAATTGATGAAGGTAGAAATCGAGAAAAACATCAAGTGTTGATGGTAGACAAGACCACTAGTTTCAAGAAAAGGGCAGAGGGAAGAAGGGGAACTTCAAGAAGAACAGCAAGCAAGTTGCTGCTCAAGTGAAGAAGCCCAAGTTTGGTCCTAAGCCTGAGACTAAGTGCTTCTACTACAAAGGGACTGGTTACTGGAAGCGGAACTACCCCAAGTGATTGGCGGATAAGAAGGATGGCAAAGTGAACATAAGTATATTTGATATACATGTTATTGATGTGTACTTTACTAGTGTTTATAGCAACCCCTCAGTATTTGATACTAGTTCAGTTGCTAAGATTAGTAACTCGAAACGAGAGTTGCAGAATAAACAGAGACTAGTTAAGGGTGAAGTGATGATGTATGTTGGAAATGGTTCCAAGATTGATATGATCATCATCGCACACTCCCTATAATTTCGGGATTAGTGTTGAACCTAAATAAGTGTTATTTGGTGTTTGCGTTGAGCATGAATATGATTTGATCATGTTTATTATAATACAGTTATTCATTTAAGTAAGAGAATAAATTGTTGTTCTGTTTACATGAATAAAACCTTATATGGTTACACACCCAATGAAAATAGTTCATTGGATCTCGATCGTAGTGATACACATAATCATAATATTGAAACCAAAAGATGCAAAGTTAATAATGAAAGTGCAACTTATTTGTGGCACTGCCGTTTAGGTCATATTGGTGTAAAGCGCATGAAGAAACTCCATGCTGATGGGCTTTTGGAATCACTTGATTATGAATCAGTTGATGCTTGCGAACCATGCCTCATGAGCAAGATGACTAAGACTCTGTTCTTCGGAACAATGGAGCGAGCAACAGATTTGTTGGAAATCATACATACTGATGTATGTGGTCCGATGAATATTGAGGCTCGCGACAGGTATCATTATTTTCTGATCTTCACAGATGATTTGAGCAGATATGAGTATATCTACTTGATGAAACATACGTTTGAAACATTTGAAAAGTTCAAAGAATTTCAGACTGAAGTGAAAAATCATCGTAACAAGAAAATAAAGTTTCTACGATCTGATCATAGAGAAGAGTATTTGAGTTATGAGTTTGGCCTTCAGTTAAAAACAATGTGAAATAGTTTCACTACTCACGCCACCTGGAACACCACAATGTAATGGTGTGTCCGAACGTCATAACCGTACTTTATTAGATATGGTGCGATCTATGATGTCTCTTACCGATCTACCACTATCGATTTGGGGTTATGCATTAGAGACAGCTGCATTCACGTTAAATAGGGCACCATCTAAATCCGTTGAAACGACACAATCTGAACCGTGGTTTGGCAAGAAACCAAAGTTGTCGTTTCTTAAAGTTTGAGGTTGCAATGCTTATGTGAAAAAGTTTCAACCTGATAAGCTCAAACCCAAATCGGAGAAGTGCGTCTTCATAGGATACCCAAAAGAAAATGTTGGGTACACCTTCTATCACAGATCCGAAGGCAAGATATTTGTTGCTTTGAATGGATCCTTTCTAGAGAAGGAATTTCTCTCGAAAGAAGTGAGTAGGAGGAAAGTAGAAAACTTGATAAGGTAATTGTACCTTCTCCCTTATTGGAAAGTAGTTCATCAAAGAAATATGTTCTTGTGACTACTACACCAATTAGTGAGGAAGCTAATGATGATGATCATGTAACTTCAGATCAAGTTACTACGAGATCTCGTAGGTAAACCAGAGTGAGATCCGCACCAGAGTGGTACGGTAATCCTGTTCTGGAAGTCATGTTACTAGACCATGACAAACTTGCGAACTATGAGGAAGCGATGATGAGCCCAGATTCCGCGAAATGGTTTGAGGCCATGAAATCTGAGATATGATCCATGTATGAGAACAAAGTATGGACTTTGATGGATTTGCCCGATGATCGGCAAGCCATAGAAAATAAATGGATCTTCAAGAGGAAGACGGACGCTGATAGTAGTGTTACTATCTACAAAGCTAGAATTGTCGCAAAAGGTTTTCGACAAGTTCAAGGTGTTGACTACGATGAGAGTTTCTCACTCGTATCTATGCTTGAGTCTGTCCGAATCATGTTAGTAATTGCCGCATTTTATGAAATCTGGTAAATGGATAAACAAAACTGCATTCCTTAATGGATTTATTAAAGAAGAGTTGTATATGATGCAACCAGAAGGTTTTGTCAATCCGAAAGGTGCTAACAAAATGTGCAAACTCCAGCGATCCATCTGTGGACTGGTGCAAGCATCTCGGAGTTGGAATATACACTTTGATGAGTTGATCAAAGCATATAGTTTTATGCAGACTTGCGGTGAAGCCTGTATTTACGAGAAAGTGAGTGGGAGCACTACAACATTTCTGATAAGTATATGTGAATGACATATTGTTGATCGGAAATAATGTAGAATTATTCTGTAAAGCATAAAGGAGTGTTTTGAAAGAAGTTTTTCAAAGAAAGACCTCGGTGAAGCTGCTTACATATTAAGCATCAAGATCTATAGAGATAGATTAAGACGCTTGATAAGTTTTTTTTCAATGAGTACATACCTTGACAATATTTCGAAGTAGTTCAAAAATTGGAACGGTCAAAGAAAGAGTTCTTGGCACTGTTACAAGGTGTGAAATTGAGTAAGACTCAAAGTCCGACCACGGCAGAAGATAGAAAGAGAATGAAAGTCGTTCCCTATGCCTCAGCCATAGGTTCTATAAAGTATGCCATGCTGTGTACCAGATCTATTGTATACCCTACACTGAGTTTGGCAAGGGTGTACAATAGTGATCTAGGAGTAGATCACTGGACATTGGTCAAAATTATCCTTAGTGGAATAAGGATATGTTTCTCGATTATGGACATGAAAAAAAGGGTTCGTCGTAAAGGGTTACGTCGATGCAAGTTTTGACACTGATCCAGATGACTCTAAGTCTTAATCTGGATACATATTGAAAGTGGGAGCAATTAGCCAGAGTAGCTCCGTGCAGAGCATTGTTGACATAGAAATTTGCAAAACACATACGGATCTGAATGTGGCAGACCCGTTGACTAAACTTCTCTCACAAGCAAAACATGATCACACCTTAGTACTCTTTGGGTGTTAATCACATAGCATGTGAACTAGATTATTGACTCTAGTAAACCCTTTGGGTGTTGGTCACATATCGATGTGAACTATGGGTGTTAACCACATAAAGATGTGAACTATTGATGTTAGATCACATGGCGATGTGAACTAGATTATTGACTCTAGTGCAAGTGGGAGACTGAAGGAAATATGCCCTAGAGGCAATAATAAAGTTATTATTTATTTCCTTATTTCATGATAAATGTTTATTATTCATGCTAGAATTGTATTAACCGGAAACATAATACATGTGTGAATACATAGACAAACAAAGTGTCACTAGTATGCCTCTACTTGACTAGCTCGTTAATCAAAGATGGTTATGTTTCCTAACCATAGACATGTGTTGTCATTTGATTAACGAGATCACATCATTAGGAGAATGATGTGATTGACATGACCCATTCCATTAGCTTAGCACCCGATCGTTTAGTATGTTGCTATTGCTTTCTTCATGACTTATACATGTTCCTATGACTATAGATTATGCAACTCCCGTTTGCCGGAGGAACACTTTGTGTGCTACCAAACGTCACAACGTAACTGGGTGATTACAAAGGAGCTCTACAGGTGTCTCCAAAGGTACATGTTGGGTTGGCGTATTTCGAGATTAGGATTTGTCACTCCGATTGTTGGAGAGGTATCTCTGGGCCCTCTCGGTAATGCACATCACATAAGCCTTGCAAGCATTGCAACTAATGAGTTAGTTGCGAGATGATGTATTACGAAACGAGTAAAGAGACTTGCCGGTAACGAGATTGAACTAGGTATTGAGATACCGACGATCGAATCTCGGGCAAGTAACATACCGATGACAAAGGGAACACCGTATGTTGTTATGCGGTCTGACTGATAAAGATCTTTGTAGAATATGTAGGAGCCAATATGAGTATCCAGGTTCCGCTATTGGTTATTGACCGGAGACGTGTCTCGGTCATGTCTACATTGTTCTCGAACCCGTATGGTCCGCACGCTTAAGGTTTCAATGACAGTTATATTATGAGTTTATGAGTTTTGATGTACCGAAGGAGTTCGGAGTCCCGGATGAGATCGGGGACATGACGAGGAGTCTCGAAATGGTCGAGACGTAAAGATCGATATATTGGACGACTATATTCGGACATCGGAAAGGTTCCGAGTGGTTCGGGTATTTTTCGGAGTACCGGGGAGTTACGGGAATACGGGAGAAGAAGTATATGGGCTTTATTGGGAATACCTGCGACAGTAGAACATCAAGATCGTCACCACGCCGTCGTGCTGACGGAACTCTTCCCCGATACTTTGCTGGATCGGAGTCCGGGGATCGTCATCGAGCTGAACGTGTGCTAGAACTTGGAGGTGTCGTAGTTTCGGTGCTTGATCGGTCAGGCCATGAAGACGTACGACTACATCAACCGCGTTGTCATAATGCTTCCGCTGTCGGTCTACAAGGGTACGTAGATCACACTCTCCCCTCTCGTTGCTATGCATCACCATGATCTTGCGTGTGCGTAGGAAATTTTTTGAAATTACTACGTTCCCCAACACCACCACCTCTCCATGAGGGTGGGGGCGCGCCTGCCCCCTAGGGTGCGCCCCCTACCTCGTGGGCCCCCTGTTGCCTCTCCGACTCCAACTCCAACTCTATATATTGTGTTTCGGGGAGAAAAAATCAGAGAGAAGAATTCATCGCGTTTTATGATACGGAGCCACCGCCAAGCCCTAAAACCTCTCGGGAGGGCTGATCTGGAGTCCGTTCGGGGCTCCAGAGAGGGGAATCCATCGCCATCGTCATCATCAACCATCCTCCATCACCAATTTCATGATGCTCACCGCCGTGCGTGAGTAATTCCATCGTAGGCTTGCTGGACGGTGATGGGTTGGATGGGATCTATCATGTAATCGAGTTAGTTTTGTTAGGGTTTGATCCCTAGTGTCCACTATGTTCTGAGATTGATGTTGCTATGACTTTGCTATGCTTAATGCTTGTCAGTAGGGCCCGAGTGCCATGATTTTAGATCTGATCCTATTATGTTTTCATCAATATATGAGTGTTCTTGATCCTATCTTGCAAGTCTATAGTCACCTATTATGTGTTATGATCCGTTAACCCCGAAGTGACAATAATCGGGATACTTACCGGTGATGACCGTAGTTTGAGGAGTTCATGTATTCACTATGTGTTAATGCTTTGTTCCGATACTCTATTAAAAGGATGCCTTAATATCCCTTAGTTTCCGTAAGGACCCCGCTGCCACGGGAGGGTAGGACAAAAGATGTCATGCAAGTTCTTTTCCATAAGCACGTACGACTATGTTCGGAATACATGCCTACATTATATCAATGAACTGGAGCTAGTTCTATGTCACCCTAGGTTATGACTGTTACATGATGAACCACATCCGGCATAATTCTCTATCACCGATCCATTGCCTACGAGCTTTCCATATATTGTTCTTCGCTTATTTACTTTCCCATTGCTATTGCTATCATCACTACAAAATACCAAAAACATTACTTTTACTACTGTTACCTTTTACTACCGTTACTACTACTATCATATTACTTTGCTACTAAATACTTTACTGCAGATATTAAGTTTCCAGGTGTGGTTGAATTGACAACTCAGCTGCTAATACTTGAGAGTATTCTTTGGCTCCCCTTGTGTCGAATCAATACATTTGGGTTGAATACTTTACCCTCGAAAACTATTGTGATCCCCTATACTTGTGGGTTATCAGCCACCTGTGTGCGAAGCACGTCGGTAGAACCAGTCTCGCGTAAGCATACGCGTAATGTCGGTCTGAGCTGCTTCATCCAACAATACCGCTGAATCAAGAATCCACTAGTGATGGCAAGCAATATGTATATACTCATGCCCACAACTCCTTTGTGTTCTACTCGTGCATATAACATCTACGCATAGACCTAGCTAGGATGCCACTGTTGGGAAACGCAGTAATTTCAAAAAAATTCATACGCACACGCAAGATCCATCTAGGTGATGCATAGCAACGAGAGGGGAGAGTTTTGTCAGCACGATGGCGTGATGACGGTGATGATGAATTTATCGACGCAGGGCTTCGCCTAAGCTCTACAACAATACGACAGAGGTGGAAATCTGTGGAGGGGGCACCGCACACGGCTAAACAATCAACTTGTGTCTATGGGGTGCCCCCTCCCTCGTATATAAAGGAGTGGAGGAGGGGAGGGCCGGCCCTCTCATGGCGCGCCCAAGGGGGGAGTCCTACTCCCGGTGGGAGTAGGATTCCCCCTTCCCTAGTTGGAGTAGGAGAAGAAGGAAGGAGGAGATAGGGAGAAGGAAAGGGGGGCCGACCCCCACGCCAATTCGGATTGGGCTTGGGGGGATGGGGCGCCCCCACCTTGGCCGCCTCCTCCTCTCTCCCACTAAGGCCAATTAAGGCCCAATGACTCCCCAGGGGGTTCTGGTAACTCCCCGGTACTCTGGTAAATGCCCGAACTCACCCGGAACCATTCAGATGATCAAACATAGCCTTCCAATATATCGATCTTTATGTCTCGACCATTTCGAGACTCCTCGTCATGTTCGTGATCATATCCGAGACTCCGAACTACCTTCGGTACATCAAAACACATAAACTCATAATACCGATTGTCACCGAACGTTAAGCGTGCGGACCCTACGGGTTCGAGAACTATGTAGACATGACCGAGACTCACTTCCGATCAATAACCAATAGCAGAACCTGGATGCTCATATTGTTTATTACATATTCTACGAAGATCTTTATCGGTCAAACCGCATAACAACATACATTGTTCCCTTTGTCATCGGTATGTTACTTGCCCGAGATTCGATCGTCGGTATCTCAATACCTAGTTCAATCTCGTTACCGGCAAGTCTCTTTACTCGTTCCGTAATGTAACATCCTGTAACTAACTCATTAGTCACATTGCTTGCAAGGCTTATAGTGATGTGCATTACCGAGAGGGCCTAGATATACCTCTCTGATACACGGAGTGACAAATCCTAATCTCGATATATGCCAACTCAACAAACACCATCGGAGACACCTGTAGAGCATCTTTATAGTCACCCAGTTACGTTGTGACATTTGATAGCACACTAAGTGTTCCTCTGGTATTCGGGAGTTGCATAATCTCATAGTCATAGGAACATGTATAAGTTATGAAGAAAGCAATAACAACAAACTAAACGATCATCGTGCTAAGCTAACGGACGGGTCACGTCAATCACATCATTTTCTAATGAGGTGATCCCGTTCATCAAATGACAACTCTTGTCCATGGCTAGGAAACTTAACCATCCTTGATTAACGAGCTAGTAAAGAAGAGGCATACTAGTGACACTCAGTTTGTCTATGTATTCACACATGTACTAAGTTTCCGGTTAATACAATTCTAGCATGAATAATAAACATTTATCATGATATAAGGAAATATAAATAACAACTTTATTATTGCCTCTAGGGCATATTTCCTTCAATTTTTTATGGGTCAACCTTACAATGAACCAGGGCGCCAATGGGTAGTAGGTTTGAGGTGGAGAAGTTCACAGAACTAAAAATCTTGGATCATGGTAGACATGGATGAAAAATTTGTTGGCACAACAGGGATGCTTGAAGGCATTGCGGGAAGTCATGACAGTTGAGATGGAAGTATCATGTGATGGATGGGAATTCATGAAAGATGATATGGAAGCCTTGAGCGTGTCATACAGTCGAACGAGATCAGTTGGGTCGGAATAGACAGTCTAACGGATTGACGTGAGTCAGTTGATACAGAAGACGGTGGTGAGATTGGTGATGACGACATAGGAGCGTGGTGCTGATAGTGACCGACTTTTGGGCGTGGAAACATATGGCGTAGGCTGAGGGCTTGTGCGGCTTCGACAAGACTATGGCACGGGGTTGATTCAAGATGGTGCGCACATGAGAGCTTGAAGTCGACGGGGCGCGTGGGTGGACTGATCATCTACCATGGAGTCATGTTGAAGGTGGAGCTGGAGTCTGGAAGACTTCACTCAGTGCTGATTGAGGGGCTACAGTGTAAGTGCATAGAGAGTCGAAGCCTACTCAGCGGGGAAAAGCGAGTGACATGCAGTTCAGACTGGAGCCCAGTGGTCTAATGGAAGCGTGAAAATCTTCATCGGTCGGTGATGATCGATGGTACTCTGTAGTGGGGGTTGAGTGGTGTGGGTTCGCGACCCTTGAGACTCGGCCGAGACAGCAGTGGCTCGATGCGGTAATAGCAGCGAGGCGTGCGGTTAGCACGGGACATGGAGACAAGCCAAGGCTCTGGTGGTCATACATGTGGTGAGACAACTGCGAATTTGACTCAGGATGACTACAAGCAATGATGAAATTCTTCAAGTTTGAGACAGACGGTCAAGGAAGAGCTGTGATGTCGAGTTCAGGTAACTCTTATGTTTGACACCCAATATGTGAGTTGTTCACTTTCACGCAGGTTTGCGATCAATGTGTGATGGTGTTGGACTAATACTCTGGAAGTTGGGAGCACAAACTATAGTAACAAGGAACTTAACTTTGCTCAAGTGTTGATTGTGGTCAAGAAAAGAAGGGACTACAAGTTGCAGGTGGAGTCACATGGATTCTTTGGAGTAGCAGCGTGTTGGAGATATGCCCTAGAGGCAATCATGTATGATGATATTTCCTATGTGTTTATGATAAAGATAGTCCTTGGACATTATGAATGATGTGTATCAGCAAGTACGTGACTTGTTTGTGGGACTATGCATTGTATGATGACTGTCCTAAAAGGTCCCTAGTCGAAAGGGCTGTGTGGACGCGCAGCCAACTAGACTAGCATATGACACGGTCGATGGCTTGGTCTCACTAGCCATGTGGCATTGGATGCTAAGCGGATAATATGGACTCGGAAGGATCTGGTCGGATTCGACATAGTCGGATCCGAGTTGAGATAAGGTCCGAGTCGGACAGACCCAACTATGAGATGCATCGATATGTCATATGTGAGTCTCTAGTACAACATACGTTCTATGTCCTAAGACCTGAGCTGGCGCATGTACTCGGGATGGTAACAGACTTGCTTTGGGCCAACCAAACGCTACTCCGTGACTGGGTAGTTACAAAAATAGGTTTCGGCCTTGTCCAGACCCATGCTGCGAGACATGGTCGAGCAAGATGGGATTTGCCCCTCCGATCAGGAGAGATATACTCTGGGCCCTTCGTGTGATCCGATCAGGATAAGCATGGCCGTGCAACAAGGATTATGAGATAATCTGATTGTGGTCGGCATCACTGGAACGAGAAAGAGGTCGGGCTAGCACAAGGATGACAGACTCGCCTTGAGCCCGACAACATATATCGTTTGGCAAAAGGAATGGAAGTATGATGTACAGGTTCGCCTAACCACCTTCATAATCTGTTTGGTGTTCCGCATGCCTTGCTAGAGGCCGCTACCAACTATGCAGTTCGGAGGTGATCCGAACTGCGACCAAGCCGGCTTGAATCTAAAGGGTCGCGCGCTTAAGGGAAGGAACCTACGAGGTCGGATCCAAGGACACTGGTCGGATGTGATCCGAGCTGTATTCGGATTGTGGCCAAGTAGACTTGTGGGCTTTAGGGTCCGTGCAAGGCCCAAGTGTTGAGCCTGCGACAGGCGCCTATATAAAGTGTAGGTGCCGCACACTCACGCGATTTGATCGCTTCGGCACTGTCACTAGGGTTTGCATGTGTTGCGAATAGACACCTTCACTCGCCGCCGGTTGTGTGATCGGACCTAGCAGTCCGTCGCATGACGTTCCTCCTGCACGCGCGGATACCGTTAGAGGCGATGCACTTGCGCCGCTCCGGCAAACCTGTACGTGGGAACCTACTACCGGCTGTACGAGGAAGATCGGACGAGGAGGAGACGATTCACGCGGACGCGCTGCCCCGACTCTTCTTTCGCTGCACGGCATTGCACGTCTAGTGGTAACGATCTGTGATCCATCTCCCGTAGCATGTTCTTGGTTGTTCTGCGCATAGGAAAATTTTAATTTGCAGTCGACGCACCCTACCGTAGAACCCAACACAGCGGTACTCATGGAAAAGCTCATGTCCAATGTACATGGAAATTTGACGCGTTGATGAATTCAAGGCGGTGAAGAATATTCGCCAAGGTGGAGTTTGTTAGAGTTGTGTTGAAAATTGTGCACAAGGTAGGTTACAGCTGGACTCTGAGTAGTATTGTGTTTAGATAGGATATGAAGTCGTGTCCAAGTAGGACACTTGTATCCTAGGCCTCTCATATATAGCGAGGGTAGACACATGATGTAACATATGCCAACATAATAGCACCGGAACGCAGGGGAAGCCGGCGGCTTGTGTCGGCGTCCAGGGCGACTGGGTGCGGTATTGTAGCGATGTCATGGGAGGAGCGCCCATAGTCAGGCCCCGAGAATATAGCCATATCGGTGAACCTCGTTAACAAATCTCGGTGTCGTGCTCATGTGATTGCTGGGTCCTCGGATGATCGACGGTATGCCTTGGTTTTATTCTAACAATTATTAATAAAGCCTAGATTTTGTCGGTTTTCCCTGGCTAATAAAGCCCAGTTTCCGCCAAGCCATGAGAAAAAATGCTAATGCTATGCTGTGAAAATAAAAAGTAAATTTCCATTGTCCTTAACGTAAATTTGCCATGGCAAAAATGAAAAAGTTGAATTTGCCATGTATGTTGAACTACAATTGCCGCCTATATTAAAGAAAAATTGCCATTGCAATAAAAGGTAAATTTGATATGTCAAAAATAAAACAGTAATTTTTTATGGCAATTAAAATAAAATTTTGTCATGGTACAAAGTAGTTTTTGTACATGTTTTTAGGACCCTAATATACCATGATACAAAAGTACAACTTGCCATGCTATAGTAAACTTTACATGGTCTCATGAATGCAAAAATCCCATTGAAAAGATGAAAGTAAAAAAATTTACCATGGATGTGAAGTGAAATTTTCCATGGCAATAAAATGTAAAAATTACCATGGCAAATAAAGGGTGAAAAAAATTCATGGCAATAAAAGTTAAAATTTGCCATGTTAATAAAATGTAAAAATTGCCATGGCAAAAAAGGTGAACAAATGCCATGGCAATACAAGTTAAAAATTACCATGGCAAATAAAAGGTGAAAAATGTCATGGCAATAAAAGTTAAAAAATGTCATGGCAATAAAAGTTAAAAAATTTCCATGGCAATAAGTAAATTTGCAATGTGAATAAAGTTAAATTTTACATGGCAAGATTAAGAACTCAATTTTGCCATGCCAAATAACGTAAAAAATTGCCATGCTACAAAGTAAAAAAAACTCAATTTTGCCGTGCTAAATGAAATGATGCAAAAATTGCCGTGGCAAAAAATAACATGGATTTGTGTATGAAAAAAGCAAAATTTGCCATCATCAACTATTAGAAATTGCCATGGTTAAAAAATGAAATGAAGTTGCCATGATCCATAAATTAAATTCTGCATGGCCCCATCAAAGGTATTTTTGCCGTTAACAAAATAGCCATGGGAAAAATACTTTTATGGCACCGTATGCAATTAAAGAAAAGCATTTGCACATGGTAAATTTAAGAAAAGCAAACAACTAAAATGAGATGGTCCAGAAACTGAAAAATTCCATGGTTAAATTCGAAAGTAGCCATGTTCGGAAAAGATTTTCCATTATCTTAAACTAAATTTAACATGGTCCATAAACTAAATTTTAATTTGTCCATAAAGTAAGATTGGCCATGATCCATGAACTAAATTTGTCGTTAATGATTAGCCATGGCATAATAACTTTTGTGGTACTGTTTGAATTTGAAAAAAATAGCATTTTCATTTGCACATGGCAAAATTAAGAAAGCAACAACTAAAATTGCCATGGTCCAAAATAGTGAAATTTGCCGTGGTAAAAATGTTTAATTTGCCTTGTTTGCAAAAGCATTCCATGATCTAGAACTGCTTTTGCCATGGTCCACAAACTAACTTTGCCATGATCTTAAAACTGAATCTGCATTTTGGTGCAAAAAGGAAAAGGCTATACCATAAATATCTTTCGAAATACCCATACTCCAATGTAAAATTTGAGAAGGATAAGATTTGTTCCTCCAGACATAGTACGTATATAGTAGATCTTGAAAGAATAGACGTGATTACAACAGGAACAAAAGGGCTAGTGTATACGTACCAAGGGCTACTGTGGATTACTTCTTTGAGTGTAAGTCAACAGCAGCACCGATGCCTCAGCAATGCGATACCAATAACTCATCATCTGCGGGAATGTTATGGCAACGCGCATCAAGTGCTGCATCTTCATACAAACTTAATTCTGCTACTTTCACATTCTTCGCTATTTGCATGAAGCTAAATAGCTAATCCTGCCTTGTTCCTGTCGATCATATGGATCATCCTCACTCAAAATTCCCACCAGCAATTTAGGAAAAATTGTAAGCAGCACTAGAGGGCGAGCTGGATGTCCTTAAAGAAATAAGTAGTTAGCACTGATATTCAGCAAAAACTAATGCTATCAACAAAAAAGGAACACATCAAACCTTAAATCCGGACCAATGATCCAATGCCGTTAAAGCACATGGAACGATTAACCAGCACAGGTCGCCAAGCTTCAGGTAATTAACCTGAAACACTCCAAGAAGCAACCTCACTGACCACCTTTAATGCTGAAATGGCTCAGCATTACTTACTGATTAATGCGTCTGGTGCTGTCACAAGTGTTTATTTACCGCAACACATTTTCTGATCACCACAGTAACTGTCTAGTCGAACATTTTTCTTCAAGCAGGGGCAGGGAGCGGAGCGGAGCAGCGATGCGGAGGAGGCCCTCGTGGCGGGCGGCGGCGACATGGGGCGGTCAAACGAAACCGAGGTGCTGCGAAAGGTTCCACCCGAGTCGATGCCGCTGCTTCCAGGCCCCACTCGTCAGACATATCCCCAACCTCCGCCTCCGCCTCGGCCGGCAGCTAAGCAGCGCCGCCAAGCCCTCCGAGCCGCCTGAGCATACAACCGAGCTTCCCGCGATCTGCTCGACTTAGCGGTGCCCGGAAGACCTATACGAGGTTCCTTCTACCACTTCCCCAGTTCGCCATTATTCATCGATTCAGTGGCTTTGAGACCCGGAGGCGAGCTTGGGATCGAATCCCACACAACGCCGCTGATTGCCCTCGCCGGTGAGCCTCGTCGGGTTGCTTTCGCGTCACAGTGCGCGATTAAACTCCATCTGAAATTTTCCTCACTCAATTTCCTGCTTCCCGCACCAAAGATCGAGATGGCCCATGACCGCAGACCGCCGCCAAAGCTACCATTATGCCAACCTGTTAGGATGAGTTGTAAGTTGTTACAAGGCAAAGCTCTTTATATATTAAAAAAAATAAGAGGCTAGGATGAGCTTCCAAGTTGGGTCTTTAAAGCTAGAAATTCCATGTTAAGCAGATAAAATCTAAAATATCTATGACGCCTATTTCGAATATGGCTCCAGATCCAGATTATAACGATGATGTTGTGACTGTGAGGGTACATTAAGATATACAGTTACAAATTTGTACAGAATACAGCTGTTTATTCAGTCATAAGCATTACAAATCTGTAGTGAATACAACTTTCGTCTTAAAGATAGACATATATTATAATGTCTAGGTGCGCAATGCAGCTCGTTTTCCTGAAACAAAAAACGAACATGTTGAATGTGAGCTTCCAGCCATAGCTTGGAGCAGTCTTGGTATCGGAGGCATTGTGATCTCAACTAGCCCTTCAAGAATCTGAACCACCTGTCCCATTGTTGGCCGATCAAGCTCATCGTCTTGGAGGCACCAACATGCAACCTTGCAAGCAATTTCAACCTCATCCAGATTGGCGGTACCATGTAGCTTGTGATCTACCAAACTCCCAACATCTCCTTCAATAAGCTTATGTGCGGCATGCACAGGAAAATAAACATCAGGGTTGCCACCACTAGGATATAAATCACATGAGTTCCTCCTTCCAGATACTATTTCCAGCAACACCATCCCGTAGCTAAAAACATCGACTTTTGGTGTAATGTGAACACCTGTAAGCCATTCAGGCGCAAGGTACCCTGTAGTTCCTCTCATTGTTGTCAATACTCGGCTATAATCCCTTCCCAAGAGTTTTGCCATCCCGAAGTCTGCAATTTTTGGAAGGAGTGAAGCATCAAGAAGTATGTTTTCTGGCTTGATATCACAGTGTATGATGCAGTCTCGGCAGCTGTCGTGCAAGTAGGCTAATCCTCTTGCAACTCCTAGGCCTATCTGATACCTAGCAGTCCAATTCAAAACCGAACTGCTTCGAAATAGATGGACATCAAGAGAGCGATTTGACATGTATTCATAAACAAGCAACCTCTTGGAGCCCTCACAACAGAAACCAACAAGCTTAACTAAATTTATGTGCTGGACAGCTCCAATTGAGCTCACTTCAGCTCTGAATTGCTTCTCTCCTTGATAAGCACCATCAAGCCTCTTCACTGCTATGGCATTGGAGCCCTTTATAAGCCCCTTGAATACAGAACCAAAACTGCCTCCCCCCAACTTATCTGTGAAATTTTTTGTTGCCCGTTGTAAATCATTGTATCTAAATGCCATGATTCCAGTACAAACCTGAGATTCATTGATTATTTGACCAGAGCTCAACACTTTGTTTGTCCAAATCAACAGTAAGAGGATAAGTGCAAATAAGCCTAGAGCAGAAATACCCATACCAGTTGCAACTGCAATAGCAATCCCTCTTCTGTTGTTTCTCAAACTTTGTAGTACATCTTTAGCAGAAAGACGAAGGTGAAGAGTTTCTCCATTTGAAGTAGTAGTGCCACTGCATTTTAGTGCTTTTATGTTGAGCAATTCACTATGCCACATGAAACATCCATTGTTGCCAAAGGAGTATGCTGTGCAAGAGCAATCACCGAGGCAAACTTGTGCACACTGATTCGCGCTTGCAGCAGCTTCTACTTTTGGGACATCCTGGGGCAGTTTAACACATGGCACAGAATAGAACTTGTCTGTGGTGTGTGTTGTGCTTTTGTTGCTCATGCAGTCTAACTGAGTATTTCTCGAGCACCCACCCGACCGATCTTCTAGCTCCCAATCCTTAGGGGATGTTATCTTGAAGCCCACCATACAATTGCAGTGTGGCACTTCCTTATCAGTGCAAATTGTGTAAGGACCACAAATTGCATGGACATCACACTGAGCTCTTGGTTGGGTATTGATCATTAGCCAATCCTCTAAGCCCTTCATCCAAATGAATGCCTTTATTTGACCTGAGACGTCAACTACATGACGAGTAACCATATTTGGATCCATGTATTCATCTACTAAATCATATGTCACGTACTTCTCACGGTCATTGTCGACAAATTTTGGACTAATATAGTGGGCGGCTGACATCTCTGGAATTGCAGCGAAATATTGGCCGTTCCACACACCGGTGGACCAGTAGTGTATGGATGAGTTCAATGCTACAAGAAATACCTGGTTAATGCCACTGGGGTCTAACTGCTCACAGTACACACCGGTAGCTGGGTCGATTATGTTTTTCCAAGAAACCAAACGGCGATTCAGGCCGGTGACCTTGTCCCATCCAAGTTTCGCCCCAGGAAAAAATGTATCTGTGGGGTGATCAAAGCTCTGCCACAGAACCTCTGATGGGTTTGAAGAGTCTGTCAGGATGAGATTTCCACTGCTCAACAGCCTAGCAGCAGAGCTATTTCTTGTGATGTTTGCTTGTGTAGACCAGATTACGGATTTAGCAGACCGGTTTAAGATGACAAGGTTGCCGTCGTGGGAGATTGTGAGCTCCAGTGAGATGGTGTTCTTGATGGGTCTATCCCTATTTGCAACCCATGCTGAAGTGAATTTGGCGACTGTGTTGAACCATATGCCGAGGTACCAGTTGGCAGTGTGTCTGGTCTGGAAGAAGCCGAGCGCGTACCTGCCATTGCTGGAGACGAGCTTGTCGTCGACGGCGAGCGCTTGGCCGGCCAAGATGGTGTCCGTCACGGCAGAACTGGTCGGGGTGCGTAGGCACAAGAGGACGGTGAAGGCAACTAGGAAGGGGGGCATGGTGAACTGAAGGTGCCGAGAGCGTACGTGCAAAGGCTTGCTGTTGCGGTTGTTGTTGTGCAGAGGCTGGAAATGTATAGACTGGGTGCTGAGCGGCCATGGCACTATGGAGTCAAGCCCGACATCCAAACTAGTAAAAGTTTTTTTAGTGGTGATGATGAAAGGCTTCTCTTGCATGGCATGCACGGCAGGATTTGTGTGGTGCAGATGAAAAGGGTGGAGGAAGAAGAACGCTAGGGATGTGAGCGCCAGGCAGTTGGTTTACCGGTCGAAATCGAAATCTGGTCGTCGCTCTCCTCGGTTACCTGACGCGCATGCCAGAAGAGGTCGTTGCATACCCCAAATTAAAAACTGTCTAAAGTTCAGATACCCACATACCGATCTGTATGTGTGGCTTAACGGTAAGAGTGACGCCGGTCCTTTTGTTTGGTGTATATGTATCTTATTTATTACTCCCTCCGTCCCATAACATATAGTGTCAAAAACGTCTTATATTATGAGATGGAGGGAGTAAAAGTTTGGGTTTATGGGATACAGTAGGCGAAGATGAGCGCGCTGTCCGTGGCAGTAGCATTGCCGGCACGGCTTAACTTTCGTGACCGCGCCATCCGTCATGGCTACCATTATGTCAGGCATTTCCAGTATCCTATAAGGATGTTGATTGTGCAGCACACCCTGCTAGCTGTTGTAACAAGGCTAATCTCTTTCAAAAAGGCAAAACAATAAACAAGGCTAAGATAAGCTTCCAAGTTGGATCTTAGAAGCTAGAAATTTCATGTTAAGTAGAGCTAAACTGAAATACCCGCTATGCAACTCGTTTTCCTGAAACAAAAAAGGAACATGTTGAATGCGCGCTTCCAGCCATAGCTTGGAGCAGTCTGGGCGTCGGGGGAAATTGTGATGTCAACTAGCCCTTCAAGAATCCGAATTAGCTGCTCGATTGTTGGCCGATCAACCTTATCATCTTCGATGCACCAACGTGCAACCTTGTAACCATGGACAGATGAATACATGATATCAAAAAGATCCAGCAAAATTTGAAACCTAGCTTCAACAACAAAATGATGAATTGGTGTTAGGAAAAAAAAAAATTAAAGCCCGACATACATTAGGCACTATTTAGTGCCAATTTTGCCCCCTTTCCCCAGTTGTGTTACAAATTTTTATTTAAATTTTGTGACATTGTTAGACATCAGTGTTATCTTGGATATCCTTCAGGCGTTCTCCATTTCTTCTCTGAGGTGGCTACAAGCTTGCTCCTTGAGCTGTTTCTCTAGAGGGGGAGGAGAGCAAGTCGATCCCTAGCTCCCTCTCTCTATATGGGTGTGTGGGTGAACAAGAGGCTGAACCCTTTGCATGGGTGCCCTGGGGAATTTATATAGGCCTACCCCCCAGGGATACAATGGCAATCCGGCCGGGTGTAGGCCCGAGCCGTCAGTGTCTCTGGTCGTCAGCTTCCCCGCTGGCCGATGGGGCCCGCCGTCCGTCCGGTACCTGGCCGACAGGCCGTACCCGCCGCTTGCAGGTTCTGCCGGCTGCCCGATACTATAGCGATGCGGCTAATGGTGCGTGCTTTGACGGTGGAGGCGTGGCTACAATGCCGCCGCTTGGCGGGTGTTCACTGTAGCCATTCCTCGTCTCATCTGGTTAATGGCGCAGCGGTCCCCAAGAGGGGGGGGCCGCTTGGTCATCTGTCGGCTTCTACTGAGCCGACTGGCCAGGGACGGCCGCCTTCCGGTCTTCTCGATGTCGAATGGGGCCCGCAGCCCGCGGGCCGTACCGACAACCCTCGTGGGTGCACAGCCCCCTCTGACAGGGGTGACATCAGGGTCAGCGTGGCAACAATGTCGCGCCGAACGGAGGAGCCCTGCTTGGTACGGCGCACTGTGGCCTTGCTATGCCCTAGAGTAGGGGCGGCGAGGCGTGCGGTAGCCACGCCCCGTCTCGTCACATTTATGAGGGTGCAAACTCTGAGAGCGCTTGGGACCACCTACTGGGAGCCGGCCTCTCCAGAGGCCGCCTCCCAGGAGTCGGCTCAATCTTGAGGCCGCCTTCTGGGCCATCCCGCCTTCTAGCAGCCAGCCGCCTGGACCAGCCGGCGGCGAGAAGGCGGTGCTTTGGTCTTGGATTCTTGAGGGGTGCAGTCGGTCCCGATGTCTTGAAACGCCATGGGAGCCGATAAGGCTACCCATGGCTAATTACTCCGATGGGGGAGTTGCTTAGAATTGCGTGGCACTAATGTATCTTCGGAGCATCGTTGGGTTGCGTCCTGCTAGTTTGCACATCTTTGCTTTGATCTATTTGTGAGCTGGCATGTTTGCCTACCTGACTATGTATCCTGTCTAGATCTGTCTAAAAACCTGTGTAATAGGGCAGCTTAAAACCTGGCTTTCTTCTGTCGCAGCTACTCTCCGGTTGCCGCCGAGCGCTATTAACAGTTTATGTTGGTGATTTTGCTTTGGCTTTATAAACAATTGGGACGGGGAAACCCCTTTTGATTCAAAAAAAAAAGAGAAAAAAGTTTGAAAAAGGAATAAAAATAAAGTAAATTCAAGGAAGAGCTTTCTTTCTTTTTTAACAGCCCCTTGGCAGGTCGTGGAATGCTTTTGGTCTCCTCTTATTCTATATGGAATACAATCGGTTAAAATAAGAAGGAATAGGGGAATATTCAATCGTTCACTCCAAAAAGAGGGTCCTATTGAAAAAGAAATTATCCAAAATAGAAAGAAGTTTTTGTTCAAATTCAATTGTTTATTTATCTCTTATTTAAAAATTTCCCTGAAAATCGAATTTCATTTTCTCATTCAATGGGGTTAGATGATCTAATTCTTAATATTATTACTTTACTCAATTGACAGATTCCACAACAAATCTCTTGATTCGGAATTAGGGACTCATGTATCATCTGATGAATCCACTTTCTTTTACACTTATGTATCTTATTCTATCTTGTTTTTTAGTATTACCTAAAATAACTGATGAATTATGAATTTTCCATAACTTAGGTAAATGCTTTACCAACATATGTAGTGTAGTAAAAAAATAAATAAATGGAATTTAACTCTTTCATGCTTATTTTAACTAGTTATTTTGGTTTTCTACTGGCTGCTTTAACTATAACCCCAGCTCTATTTATTGGTTTGAACAAGATACAACTTTGGTAGAGTCCGAGTCTGTCTCCGTGTTTATTTTGTAGCCACGCCGTGTTAGTTCTGGATTGGTATCTACGGTCGGAGTCCTATAAGCAAAGCAAAACTACAAACCCTCAATGTAAAGACGGACGAGAATCTCTGGGTACGGTAGGGCACGGAGGAGTACTTTGCGGCGAAAGGATCAGCCAACCGTAACCGAGTGATCAAGATACCGATCGATGGAGCCGGCGAGCAAGCGATCAATGGTCTCCGCCGCCCAAACCGGCGGCGTGCTGCCACCGGACCTGGCGTGGGAGATCCTGCTGCGCGTCCCGGCCTCGTCTTTGTGCAGCTTCCGCGCCGTCTGCCGGTCGTGGCGTTCCCTCCTCTCCGACCCGTCCTTCGCCAAGGCACACGCCGGCTTGCGTCCAGGCGTCATCCTCACCCTGGCCGGGGCGGAGGACCGCATCGATGTGGTGGACTATTCCGGGAACGTCGTCAGGCAGATAAACATCCCGGCGGCCGAGGAGGAAGGGGTGCCGGTGCCGGCATTGCCACTGCCACTGCCGGCGCACCCGGGCCCGTTCTATCTTTTCCAAGCCCGCAAGCGTACCCGCGTGCTCGACCCGGACACCGGCGCCGTCGCGGCCTTGCCATTCGACGACCTCGACGCGCCGTCGCGGGAGGGGACAAGCTGGTACGCCACCAAACTTTGTTACACGCTCTGGGAAGGCTTGTCCACTGGGCACCCCAAGGTGCTCCGCGTCGCAACCCGCACCGGAAATGCGCGCCTCGAGCAGCTGTGCGACGTCCTTACCCTCGGCGACGACCAGAGGCGCTGGAGGCGGAGGCCAAGCCCCCCGATCTGCATCACGTCCGAGCTGGGCGCCCAAGGCGTCACCATCCAAGGTCTCGTCTACTTCATGCCGGACGAATCCTTTCCTGGCTTTGTCATGGATGCTTCCCGTGACGGCTGTAGGAGGGCGATGGAGCTGATGAACTCCGTCGCGTCGTTCAACCTCGAGACGGAGGAGTGGAGCCCGTCCACGCTCCGAGGCCCGTCGGCGATCAACACCGGGACCGGCAAATGCCGGCTTAAACTCGCAAAACTAAGCAACACCTTGGTGATGATGCATTTCGACCGTATCCTCGAGACGGTGGACCTGTGGTTTGCAACAGACTTAAAGAAGAGTCTTTGGGTTAAGAAACACAGTGTGCCACGAGAATTGCTACTGCCGTATCAGCAGATGTCTATACACAGAGGCACAAAGCTGCTGATGGCGTTAGATGGCGAAAGGATCGTCTTTTCCTGCATTGCGGATGCCTGGACACCGGAAGGGCCACGCTGGGTTACACGGATTTATGATTCTAGGACCAAGGCCTGTACTGATGTGTCGCATCAGCTTGGTGTTCGTGCTATTGTTGGTGTGTACAGAGGAAGCTTTTCTGTGATCGGAGAGTGCAATGCGCGCTTCGCTTCTCAACCAACTGAAGCTCCTTCTTTGAGAGAAGGACGAACCTCCATCTTGTGATTATTGGTGGTGGACTTCACCCCCTACAAACTTTTGTGATTTTCTACTTAGATCGGTAGAAAAATTTAGTCATGAGTGGAAGATAGTCGCTTTAAATTATACTCTCTCCATCCCGAAATAAGTGTCTCAACTTTATACTAGAGCTAGTACAAAGTTGTACTATACTTGAGACACTTATTTTGGGACAGAGAAAGTACTATATAAGAGAGATTTTAAGATGGTCCCAACCTATTTGGACCAATCATTTTTTTATCCAAGGGTTTATTAGATTGGACATGGTGACCTACCTCCTATGTAGGTCATCTATAAGACTGCTAATTAGGTAGTTTCTGCTTTTATATTTGAAATATGTTGCATATAAGGAAATAATGCATCTGGTAAGTACCAATATGAAAATGAGTGTACTTGTGCGTTGACATGATTGCCACCGTAATATACATGGTAGCATCTGATGCATACATGCAATTATTATTATACTAGAAAAATGCCCCGCACGTTGCTGCGGGATTTATATAAAATAAGAATTGTAACATGCATGAACTGTACAAAATATCCTCTACAAATATGTGTTTAGTGATTTTGGAAAATGCATATGGGATGCAACCTAATTGAAGTACGATGGAAGGGCCCTTGCAATATCACTTCAATGTTCAAACCTTCAAAACAAAGAAATTGCACAATTATATCTTAAAATAAATGTTTATTTAACTGACCATTTCTAAAACCAAGTGTTGTCACCTTCAGAAAGCTGTGGATGTGTCCTTGCTAATATTGCTATACCTCTCCTTCCAAGTTACCACTCATATCCATTTCTCCAGGGTGTGCCCCTAAAAGGAGGCCAGAGGTGGCTGGTACTGGTATCGGTTGCCTTGCCATGCATGCATGCATGGCGTGCCCATCTCCTCCTGAAATATTTATTCCTCCTAGCTCACACAATCCGACGATCATGGAGTAGTGGCAAGGGTCAGTTACTGCATGCAAACGTCAGTTTCAGCATGCATGCTTGCATGCAGCTTAGCGCAACGCCTCTCAGTGTCTAGATCGGATGGCTACCATGGACTAAGCTAGTATATCCAATGGCCATATTAATTTTGATGATGTGGCTTAAGGAGAGGGCAAAGAATTCCTAGTAGTGGGGGCTAATTATTTAGATATAATAGATAATAGATTACTAGAAGCATACACGCGCTTTGCTGCACCGTTTTAGTTTCTGGCGTTTCTCATTTTCTTACTATTCATGTACCAAGTGGCAAATTCTGGAGGCTCGGAAAAGGTTTAGAATAAGCCTTATGAAAGCATAAAAATGAAGTATTAATAAGAACAGGGAGTGATTTAACTTGGAAACTCTAGCCATCTAGTTGTAATCCATACGGATCACTAAAGATATTTCTGAACTGGCCATCATGTGGTTATTATTGCTACTGGACAATATAGTTGGGTGACATAACTTCAGAGAACACTTAACATATTTACATAGTTGATTCACAAACAAAAAACATATTTACATAAGTTACCGAGTGAGATGACATCGAGCGGTTTTCCTAAACTTGAAAAGTTCATTTTTCTGCATAATTGTTTGACACTACTGTATACATGTGTATTTTTTAAAACCATCAGTATATCTGAATAGTCCCCTCAACCGGCAAAAACAAAATGCAATTGTAACAGAAAGGCTAGCAGAATGCAAATTTTTCTTGTGTTCACAAAAATTCAATTCCACGTGATAGCTGCTCTGTATGAAGATCTAGCCGTCAAGTATGAACATCAAGAAGTCCTCTTTACATCTAAAAGAATGATATCTATAGGGTGCTATGTAGAGCCTCAAGGTTTGGGAGAAGGCTGAAAGAGACATTGCAAGTCTGACCTTGAAACCTTAGATATAGATGCATATATACAAACTCCCTCCGTTCCACAATGTAGTGTGCCCACGCATTCCCAAATTTAAGTTTGACTGTAAATTTAACCAATGAGACCGATTGCGGCGGGACCAAAATTTTTAGCATTGAATTCGTATTTCGATACGAATTCAGTGGTATAATTTTTGCTCCCGTCGCAGTTGGTCTCGTTGGTTGAATTTACGGTCAAAGTTAGATATCGGGAATCGCGGGCACACTACATTGTGGAATGGAGGGAGTATCATATCTTTATCCAGGTTTCTTATACCTCACAAACCTCATGAAAAAAATATATGACAAAAGCATGTGTCATGCACCAGTTCAAGAGTACCAGATCACTAAGAGAATGATTCCCAGTCCTTTATACTCGATCCCCAATTAAGTATATAGTCCATCCACCACATATGCTAACTGTAATATTTTGTTTTAGGTTTGACGGAGAGCAATCCAACAAGGGTGGCAATTTCAGAACAATAAAGAGAAGAAACCAACATGCAATTTCTTCCCACTTCTGTAAACTTTGAATTCCTTTATCCTAAATGCTAGTACGATTCATGTGCTCGTCAATATAGTAGTACATAAATAACTTACTATTGGTCAAGAAATTAAACCATAGGTGTCAATAGAAATCCCACCTTTTATTGTTTAGTTTCAGCATAAAGATTGTAATAATTTGCTGAATTTGTAATCCGACAGATAAGTAGTACTAATCATTAAATTGTGTAACATGTTGACGGGGAGCAATGGCAACAAAAAATTATCGAAAAAAACACAAGAAAACACAATGTATCCATTTATAGAGCCTAGTTGATGCATCACACGTAGATCTATCAAATCAATCAAGTACCAAGTAAAATAGCAGAAACCGAGTTCAGACTTTGACTAACAACTGAGAAAGAGGAATGCTGCCGAGCTGATTTTGTTTGCCGGAAATCCAAGTCCGGAGCTGCGTTGAATCGAGCCCTCCCGATCTCTGAAGATGACTGAAGAAATATGCTGAATCATGATGGTCTCTCTGACCCCGACGACTCCTCCTGTGGCCCGACAACTACATCGCTGGCTCCGTCTGAAGATGTGAGCAGGGTGCGGAGAGCAGCGTCCCGATCTCCTCGAAGCAGGCAATGGCGGATCAATATAAAATTCGAATCATGTTAAGAGAGAAAGGGGGAAGGATGGATCGGAAGTCTTGATGCAGACCTTTACGCGTCGTTGTTGCCGACAGCTACGCGTCGCAGTTTCCGACCATTACCTCGCAGCGGGAGACAGATGGACGGGACGGTGCAGCCAACAGAAGATGTTAGACTGCAAGGGATGGCTCTAGCGCGAGGGTTCTTCCTCCCCCTATTCGTGCGATTCGATCCCCAAATTGCAGTCGGATTCTAAGATCCATCCGGCCGGGGAGGCTAGTCCATGCAGAGACGTGTGCTCGTTCGGGCAGGGGTCTGACCTCCGTCGCGGAGGCGCATAGCCGGTGGTGGAGACGCGTCGACGCGCATAGCCGGTGGTGGAGATGTTGGGGTGGCGCGATGGAGGGAACATGAGATGGGGACCGAGGGAGGAACGAAGGAGGCGTGAAGGAGTGGTGGCGTCTACTCCAGTAGACAGCCGCTCACCTTTCTTGTCTCGGATGCGGCTGAGGGAAAAATGAATCTCGAGGCTGCAGAAGCGAGGAGGAAGCAGCGCAGCATCGGCGGTAGCAGGGGCAACGGAAACGAAGGAGGAGAGAAAGAGCAATCGGTGCATTGCGAGGCAGCACAGGCACAGGCTTCTTTTATGCATCTCTATGTCCCTACGCCCCGCTACCGACTAACTGTAGCTGGTTGGACCAGGCCGGACTACCCAGCTCTGATCAAGCCAGACAAAAGGAGGCCGAAATCACTATTCTGACTCTTTAAATGAACTTTGTCACAAAATGAACTCGATGTGAAAGTATTTCACGATCTGACCTTTTTAACAACGCCATAACCCGTGGCGTTTCTGCCCAATATAGAAACGTCGAGATAGCTAGCGTTTCTGATCAAAGAAGAAACGCTGAGGCGGCTAGCGTTGCGGACTAGGTAATAAACGCCAAAGGAGCTGACGTTTTTATTCATCATAGAAACGCCAAGGAATCATGGCATTGCTGCCCTCTTTGGTCATAATTAATTAGTCTTATTAATTAGGCTGTTCATCCATATTTCACATGTACATGAAAAAGGATAGCAACGTCATGGTCATTGACGTTTCTATGATGGCCAGAAACGCCAGCACCTTTGACGTTTCTTATCTGATCCGTAACGCTAGCTACCTTGGCGTTTCTTTTTTGATCAGAAACGCTAGCTACCTCGGCGTTTTTATGTTGGACAGAAACACCGCGGACTGTGACGTTGCTAAAAGGATCAGATCGTGAAATACTTTCACGTCGAATTCATTTTGTAATAAAGTTTGTTCAAAGAGTCAAAATAGTGAAAAAGACCCCAAAACGAGCTGTGCGAGCAGAAAATCGGACCACCGACGAAAAAGGAAGCAAAGCTTAAACTGCAATCTCGCCGAGCGCTCCAAATCCTGAGAACTTAGTAACTTTACTGATTCTCTAGAAAAATAAATTTTAGATAGGACTTAAGGGCTTATTGGGAGTGCTCTGCTCTACAAAATACAAGTCAAATGAGGTATCTTCACGATATGTCGCTTCGGACAAAAATACTAGAATTTATAGTACAACTCCATGCTTTTTGTAAACTCTTCATGGGTACAAAAACTCTAGAAGCTAGAGTTGGAAGAAATTATCCACCACTGCCACAGTAAGAGGATATCTCTTTGTTTTTTCCCACGCCATCCAATCAAATAGATCATTTTCAGCAAATTGAAGGGGTAATGTTAGAGCATCTCTAGCAGACCGTGCAAAAAGCTCCGACTCGCAAAATAACCGTCAAAATGCGGGTCGGTGCGAAAAATCCCGCCCGAACAGACCCACAAACGCGGCCGATCCGCAAAAAATTTTGAGGGGCGCGGCAAAAACTTGACCCCAACCCGCGAATACACGGGTTTGCCCTCCCGGCCCGTCGGTGCCTTGCATATAGCGGGAACGGTTGGTGGGGAGGACATTTCAGCCCGCGCTTTTCCCCACCAAGCACCTCCCCTCTCCCCCTCGCCCCGCCGCTGGGCCACCGCCCAAGATTCCAACGAGAGTAGCCGGCTAGAGCACGCCGAAAGGCCGCCACACGCACGAGGTTGCCCTCCGCCCCTCCTGCGTCGGCGGGACGGAAAGTTGTGGATCTGCGACCATTCATCGTGAGCGGCTGGATTTGGCTTTTCCGGCCGCCAGTGGCTGCGCCAAGCGATGGAATGGTCGGGGAGCGTCTCGCACAGCCCCGGCAAGGTCGCATCACCGCATGCAGGTACGGCTTTGTCCTCCCGCCGCCGCCGACGGTTTGCGGGCATGGATTCGGCCGGCCGTCCACTGGGCTCGGCGCTCGCGCAGCGGCTCTGTGGCTCGCCGATGCCGCTCATACAGTGCGACGACTGCACGCGGACAGTCTTGCGGCTAACTTCGGGCGCGCCGAAGCACCCCGGATGGGTGTTCTTCAAATGCGAAAACGACGGGGTACGTGTTGTTTTCATTCGGCTCATTTTGATAGCTCATTCTTTGGTTCAATTGCGGTAGCTCATTTCGAACATCATCATGTGTGTAGGAAGATGGATGCTCATTTTGGTTTTGGGAATGCGAATACATTGATTTATTGATATAAAGAAACTTAATAGACGTTCGTGCACTCCTTAGTAGAATCGAAGGCAATGATGCGGCTGCATGTGCAACTAGAGGGGAAGCAATGTCTACTTCTTTCGAAACAAAGATGAAGAAAGAAGAATGCAAAATCAAGAATCCACAGATCAACAACGAATGCATGGAGAAGATATTGGTCCAACTAGTGGGATCAGTTATGGAAGTTGGAAATCTTCTAAAATGCATACGTATGGTTCTTATTTTCTTTGGTCGCTTGGCGCAGACCATTCCATCGCTTGGCGGCTGAAGTTGGATACATAAGACATCACCAAAATGCATACGTGAGCGGCTGGATTTGGTGATGTCTTATGTATCCAATGTTGTTGAAAAAGCAAATAAATGCATTATGTTGGCTCAAATTGAGGTGCAAATTTAGATTTTCCGGGCCGGGGGGAGCGGCGCCAAACCAGACCCCGCAAGGCCAACCCGTAAAAGAGCATATTCCGCGAATATCCTTTTTTACGGATCCGTTTTGCGGGGTCTGCCTCTGCGGCCGTCCGCGCCGGCATGCAAAACCCTTTTTCACGAACTGCAAACACGTTTTGCGAATCGGCGGTATGCGGGGTCTACTAGAGATGCTCTTAGCGCTTGTACTTTGAATACTCATGCCCCAATTACAACACAAGATGACATCGGCCCACGAGCCAGTCCAGGAAGAATACGAAGTCCAATTTCCTCAACTGCGCACCGGGATAATACACAAGACAGTTTCTGAGGGATAGATGTCTTGCTCGGGCCAAGCCGGCATAACACTTAGTAGTTCGCATTACTTTCTCTTCTCAAGCGCAACAGTCGAGTCGATTGGCAGGGAGAAGCATAACTAAACCCAAATTTTGCTGAAAAATATGCAACATTATGGATAGAGCCGGTGCTGCTACTGATGTCTACATAGGGCCGTCCTCCACTCCCGTCTCGGGGTTCAATTCCACAAGATTATGTATCAGCGATACATCCTCCTTGCATTTATGTCGGACCGGTGGACAAGTGCTTGCTTGGTACGCCAACAACCTTATGAACCGGGCGAGGCACTCGATGAAGGGCCCGCATCCCCTAAAAATTAGGGGGGTAGGGAAATTACTTAGAAGGGAGCCCCGTAAAATGCCCTTAATAGTGCGTGAGTCTAGCATTATTGAGGGACACGTTGAGCAGGTAATAAAATTGGCAGAGGCAGTTGTCCACTGCATGCAAGCTATTCGCCGCACCTGGGAGCAACTCCAACGTGCCGATTCAAACTGTCTGTGCCTGTTCATTTGGGTCGAAACGAACACAAAGGTCAGACTAACGCGGCGACCCAAACGGACGAGCGTCCATTTTTTGTCCGCACGCGACCCATTTCAGTCACAAATTTGGGCCATGTTTGCGTCAACGGAACATGAAACAGACGAGCGTGACACCTGCCCTTGTCCTCCCTCTGGCCGTCCAATGGGGGGCTACTGACGGTGTCCTGGATTAAGGGTCCCGGCCTAGCCGGTCTAGTTCGTGGACCGGACTGACAGCCCATAGAGGAGGAGGGACTCCAGAGGCATCTAACCTGCTCCACCAAGGACTTGGTGTGTACTCTAAGTATATCTATTGGATTTGGCATGTAACCTCTAGATGGCGACCGCCCATGTGTAATCCTAGACACTCATCATCATCACCATTACCCCTAGGGTTTAGTCCACAACTTATGATCTCGAGGTAGATCAACTCTGTACTTTGATACACTCATAATATAAGCAAGAGTAGGATGTAGGGTTTTACCTCCTTGAAGAGGGCCGGAGCTGGGTAAATACATCGTGTCCCTTGTCTCTTGTTACCCATCGATCCGATCTTACAGCTCGCCCCCTACCCGAGGTATGCCAGTTTTGACACGGACACTACGGGTCCATAATAGTAGCTAGATCTCTCTCTCTCTCTCTCCAACAAAATGATCTCATATGAGATCAATTCGATGTATGCATTGTATTTGTTGGGATCCAATGAATTGTGGGTTTATGATAAAATTATTTATTGAAAGTATTTGAGTCTTTTCTGAGATTTATTTATGTGTGATTTTATAGCCTTGTATTTCTCTCCGACCTATGTATCTATTTTGGCCAATTAGATCGATTTATCTTCAGTGGGAGAGGTGCTTGATAGTAGGTTCAATCTTGTGGTGTCCTTACTCCTTGACAAGAGGAGTTGCAAGGCACACATTTTTATTGTTGCTACTTAGGGTAAAACGGACATGTTTGAACATATTGCATGATCTTATTCTGTCTACATTATGTCATCTTGCATGATTGCTTGTATCTGCGTTGATAATTCCCCAAAGAGGAGAGGATGATGCAACACAACAAAGGTAAATATTTACCTCAGTTATGAAATCAAGGTTATCAATCCAGTAGGAGAACCAAGCAACACTATGTAAACATCACTTGCACACAAACAACAAATACTTGCAACCCAACGCGTAAGAGGGGTTGTCAATCCCTCCTCGGTATCGAGATAGATTAAATTGTATGAGAGTTGATAAATAGATCTAATTAAAACACAAAATAAAATAAAAAAATAAAAAAATGCAGCAAGGTATTTTTAGATTTAAGATGATAATAAATATACCCGGGGGTCGTAGTTTTCACTAGAGACTTCTCTCAGGAAAATAACATACGGTGGGAAAACAAATTACTGTTGGGCAATAGATAGAAAGTGAATAATTGATGTCTACTACACAACTTGTTCTTGTAGACTCGTGCTGAGCCTCCAAGCGCAGAGTTTTGTAGGACAGTAGCAAATTTCCCTCAAGTGGATGACCTAAGGTTTATCAATCTGTGAGAGGTGTAGGATGAAGATGGTCTCTCTCAAACAACCTTGCAACCAAATAACAAAGAGTCTCTTGTGTCCCCAACACACCAAATACAATGGTACATTGTATAGGTGCACTAGTTCGGCGAAGAGATGTTGATACAAGTGTAGTAATGATAGTAGATATTGATTTTTGTAATAGAACAATAAAAAACAGCAAGGTAGAAAGTAACAAAAGTGAGCACAAATGGTATTGCAATGCTTGAAAATGAGGCCTAGCGTTCATACTTATACTAGTGCAATTCTCAACAATGCTAATATAATTGGATCATAAAACAATCCCTCAACGTGCGATGAAGAATCACTCCAAAGTCTTGTCTAACAGAGAACATAAGAAGAAATTGTTTGTAGGGTATGAAACCACCTCAAACTTATCCTTTTCGACCGATCTATAGAGCTATTCCTATAAGTGTCACAAATATCCCAAGAGTCCGTACTAAAATAACACCATATGATACACATCAACCAAATCTAATGTCATCTAGATACTACAATGTCACCACGAGTATCCGTGAGTTGACTATACGATATTCATCAAACAATTTCAGATTCATAATACGCAATCCAACACAAAGAACTTCAAAGAGTGCCCCAAGATTTCTGCCTGAGAAACAAGGACGAAAACGTGCATCAACCCCTATGCATATGTCGGTGTACAAAAGTAGGGGCTCTCCTTTTGACCCCTTTACTTGTGCACGGACAGTCGGAGCCACGCCCACGGCCACACTAAGTAGGGCAGGGGAGGGAAGCCGGAGAGAAGCCAAAGGCGCAAGACAACCAAGGCGACGCCAAGACCAGAAGCGTAGGAGGGCAAGTGGGCGAGGTGGACTCCCTCGGCAAGGATCTTGCCGAGGCCCCCCGCAGCCCCGGCAAGAGCCTTGATGGGGCAACTTGCCCAACACCAGTAGAGAGAGCCACCCTTGAACCCACAGGCTCCGACCCAATCAACTACATTGGAGCCAAGGCTCGGGAGGCGCCTCTGTGGTGGCATGCAAATCTTCGTCAAGATCATAAACATATGAGTTCAGATGAGGACCAGAAGACAGCGACCCTCGACAGGATCCTAGCCGAGGAAATCCACAAGACCCCCGGCAAGACTCTTGCCGGGGATGACAGCAACGCCACGGCAAGACCCTTGCCGGGCCCCGGCAAGACCCTTGCCGAGAGCATCAGCAGGGCCACTGCCAGGCCTGCGCCAGCCAAGACTCCACCGCCGTCCCCATGCAGCTGCCAGCTCAACCAGTTGAGCAGGCGCTTGCGTGGCGACGTGTGGCCTCTACACCAAGTGGTGGCATCCAAGTCTTCCTGAAGGCTCCACCACTGCGCTAGCCCAACAGCCAGCCAACGTGGCGCCACGACGCCCTGTCAGATCGAACGCGTGTCAAGGCCAGGCGAGGCGGCGACAGCTGGGACGTGCTTCCCTGGCGTCCCGATAAAGCAAGGGGGGCACGTTGGCAGCGTATTAAATGAGTTTGTCTAACGGTCCCAGAGGATAGGCTCATCGACTATAGACCTTTCCACCTCATGTGTGCCACTGTGGAGACCCCTTTTTGCCTATAAAAGGAGGCCCGAGGCAACCAGGAGGGGATTGGGCTTTTTGGAACGGCACAACCACCGTAGCTAGTTCAAAAAGCTCAAGAACACTCAATACATCCACCAAAGCAGGACTAGGGTCTTACACATCCTCGTGGCCCAAACCTGGGTAAACGATCCGTGTGCTAGCTCCTAAACCTACTCTCCTCACGACCCCGCGCCCGCCGACCATAGAAGGGATCCCATAGGTGTCATTCCCACTAACATCTTTGGCGCGCCAGGTAGGGGAGGCGCAGTTGTGAGAATCTGGTTTAGCGGCCGGCTTAGCAGTTTCTCGTGGCCACGGCTTCCAGAGAAGAAGATAGCCAAGAGAACGCCGCCGCCTGCAATCACGAAGGATGCCGGTGCGGCGACAGGAAAGCTAAGTCATACGAAACTTTAAGCAATTTCCTTTTTATATATGAGGTTATTGTCCTCGAAGGCCCTGCCCTATGTATGAAAGCCTGCACGCAAAGGGGCCCTTCCGCAATTGGCAACACCCTTGTTCTGTTTCGAGTCCGTTCAACAGCTCAAGCGGCCGCGTCGAGAGTGGCAGGGTAGCCTTCCGCAATTGGCAACACTCTCGATTCTGACTCGATTCAAGCTCGACAGTTCGAGCTTCCGCGTTGAGAGCGGTAAGGTGGCTCACCGGGCAGCAAGCAGACCCGGCAGGCTATTGGGGATCCGTGCCCAAGGTGTCGCCCTGGGTTTACGCGCCGACGAGCCTACACGGTTAACGTAGGGCGGACATACAAGGAAAGACCAGACATGAGAATAGCATGCATTGTATCAAAAGTACTGCAGAGATATATTACATCAATTGTTGCTGCGGTTCTAACTAAAGATATAAATTGTCTTGGCCATGAACCCGCAGCGGCAATGAGAAACAGGGTGCCTAATCCTGGCGCTGGCCCTCCACCCTCTCGATTCCGTCGATGAGGCTGATGATGGGCTTGATATGCTTCTTGAGCGTTGCGAGGTCTGCATCCTCCGGCAAGCTCTCCAGTGAGGCGTCGAAGTCGAGGTTGGGGTCCCAGTGCGCCACCTTGGTGAGAACCTTGGTCATGGCACCCCGGCAAAGCCTCCGGGACTCATCGGCCAGGGAGGCCGCCCGGTTGGAGTGGAGCTGCTCTAGGGCCCCGAGGACGCCCTCGAAGAAGATGGTCAGCCTGGCGTTGGGGCTCGCGTTGCGCTCCAGGGTATACCTCACATTTGGCATCCCCATGGTAGCCAGCTGTGTGGTGATCCTGCCGGCGACGCCTTCGAGACGCCCGATCCAGTGGTTCTCGCCTTCCAAAAAAGCCTTGTGGTTGGCAGCTTCATTCTGCCGCGTCTGCTTCTCGGTCTCCAGGTCCTTGGCCAGGGCCTCCTCCCAGGCCTTCCCTCCGACAGCATCCCCTCGAGACCCTCCAGCTTCAGCTTGAGGTCTTTGATGGAGTTGTTGGCTTCGGAGAGCTGCCCGACCTTGTCGAGGACTGCGCCCTGTGCCTCAACTAGGGCACCGTTGAGCATGTCCTTCTCCTTGGACAGCTTCAGGGCCTGATCCTTGAGCCTGTCCCGCTCCACTGTAACACCCATGATGCGGTTATATCTCCCACATGTCGGAGCACGACTTAGAGGCATAACCGCATGGTAGGCATGTCGCAAGAGGGGTAATCTTTACACATCCCATGTACTGAATAAGAAAGAGGTACAGAGTTGGCTTACAATCGCCACTTCACACAATACATGAATATAGCATTACATCATCCAGATACAATCAAGGTCCGACTACGGAACCAAAATAAAAGAAGACCACCCCTAATGCACTAGATCCCCGATCGCCCCGACTGGGCTCCACTACTGATCAATTGGAAACGAAACAACACGAAGAACGAGATCTTCATCGAGCTCCTCCGTGAGCTCGGTTGCGTCACCTGCACTGTTTCATCAGCACCTGCAAACTGGTTTTGGAAGTAATCTGTGAGTCACGGGGATTCAGCAATCTCACACCCTCGCGATCAAGACTATTTAAGCTTATGGGTAGGGTAAAGGTAGTGAGGTGGAGCTGCATCAAGCACTAGCATATACGGTGGCCAACTTATGCAAATGAGAGCGAGAAGAGAAGCAAAGCACGGTCGCAAACTAGAAGTGATCAAGAAGTGATCCTGAAACTACTTACGTTCAAGCATAACTCCAACACCGTGTTCACTTCCCGGACCCCGCCGAGAAGAGACCATCACGGCTACACACGCGGTTGATGCCTTTTAATTAAGTTAAGTGTCAAGTTTTCTACAACCGGACATTAACAAATTCCTATCTGCCCATAACCGCGGGCACGGCTTTCGAAAGTTCATAGCCCTACAGGGGTGTCCCAACTTAGCCCATCACAAGCTCTCACGGTCAACGAAGGATATTCCTTCTCCCAGGACGGCCCGATCAGACTCGGTATCCCGGTTACAAGACATCTCGACAATGGTAAAACAAGTCCAGCAAGACCACCCGCTGTGCCGACAAATCCCGATAGGAGCTGCACATATCTCGTTCTCAGGGCACACCGGATGAACACTACGTACAACTAAAACCAACCCTCAAGTTTCCCCGAGGTGGCGCTGCAAGTGGCTCTGTTTTGGACCAACACTCAGAGGAGCACTGGCCCGGGGGGGGGGGTTAAAATAAAGATGACCCTTGAGTCTGCAGAACCCCAGGGAAAAAGGCTAGGTGGCAAATGGTAAAACCAAGGTTGGGCCTTGCTGGAGGAATTTTATTCAAGGCGAACTGTCAAGGGGTTCCCATTATAACCCAACCACATAAGGAACGCAAAATCAAGGAACATAACACCTGTATGACGAAAACTAGGGCGGCAGGAGTGGAACAAAACACTTGGCATAAGGCCGAGCCTTCCACCCTTTACCAATTATATAGATGCATTAAGTAAATAAGATATATTGTGATATCCCAACAAATAACCATGTTCCAACAAGGAACAAACTCCAATCTTCACCTACAACTAGCAACGCTATAAGAGGGGCTGAACAAAACGATAACATAGCCAAACAACGGTTTGCTAGGACAAGGTTGGTTAGAGGTTTGGATTAGCAATATGGGAGGCATGATATAGCAAGTGGTAGGTATCACAACATAGGCATAGCAAAATAGCGAGCAACTAGCAAGCAAAGATAGAAGTGATTTCGAGGGTATGGTCATCTTGCCTGCAAAATTCTCTGAGAAGACAAAAGCTTGATCTTCGTAAACGTACTCAATGGGTTCCTCGATCATGAACTCGTCTCACGGCTCTACCCAAGGCAAGAACACAAACAAAGGAACCAACAATCAACCACGGTGCAATGCGCAAGCAACATGATGCAAAACATGGCATGATATGCGGGATATGATATGCAATGCATATGCGAGCTCCGGAAGGAAAAGGTTGATCCAGGCCTCAACTTGGCAACCCAAGATTGCCGCTGGAAAGATGAGTTGATTTCGGTCGAAATCGATATAAAGATCACCGGAATCGGATGCACGGTTTGCAAATGGCAAGCAAAACAATAATGGCACGATCCTGCGGTTAACAACACAATGCCATATAGAATGCAACAAGAAACTAAGCTACTGCACTCCAACATAGCAACAAAGCACATGGCAGCGATCCACTCAATATGCTTGACAAAAGATGAACACTGAGCTACAGCTAAATCACACAATAGCAGGTTCAAACAAGCATGGCAAAAGTGCAAAAGATATCAGGTTCACAGACTTAGTGAAAATAACGTGTCAGAAATTAACATCAGGAAGCAATGTTTAGAGCAAGATAACAACATGCTACAGGAACATATCATGGAAAATCAAGGCATGGCATGAACCTACTCAAAGCATATAACAAAAGTCCCTTACTGACCATAAGCCAAAAAGGATCAGAAGATATGATGACACCCAAGTAAACATAGCAAGTTTCGTTAACAGATTCATACTTGACAAAAAACTGGACATAACATGAATAGAATTACGAAGGCATGTTATCGATCTCGATGCACTCACCACAAGGCATTGCATGATAAGCTAAGCATACACCCAACATGTAGACATGATAAATAAGCTAACCATGGCACGAACACTCTCATAGCATGCATGGATCAACTACAACAACCTCGACAAAATTGATTAACATGTAAACAATCTGCCAGGAACATTTTATAGCAAAAGTAGAGCAAGATTGAGTCATGCTAGGGTGCTCCATAATTGCAAACAAAGACATGGATGGATAGAGCATAACAATATCTCCAAATCCTCCTTACTGAACATGCTCAAAAGAGGCATGGATCTCTTTGTAACAACATAAATACATGGCATAAAAATAACAGCAGGAAAAGGACTTAGTGAAAATTTAAGTCCCTGAAATCAGCAACATCACGAGAGCTACTTTGCATGCTTGTGCTAGCCACCATATTGATCACAAAAATACATGGCATACACCCCTGTAAAGATGGCATGACATATAACAAAACACATGTAGGGCTCAAGATCATAAGTGGCACACATTAATCATGGCAAAAATGACAAATGTCCATAATCTGTTAAGAAATAGACACTAACATTACATAGCACTCTTGCAACAGCATTTAGGGCATCAAGATGAACTCATGGGGAGGGATTTAGTGGACTGCTCACCATGGGCCTGGCCCAGTTCGGAGAGGAGGAGGCCTGGCTTGGCGGGGCTGGGCCGGCAGCAGGGCCTCGTGGGGAGGGGCCCACGCGTGAAGCACGGCTGCGCATGCACCCGCACGCACGAACGGTCAAGGAAGGTCGCGCCGGTGGTGGTCTCCGGCGAGGGGTGGCATGCCGGCGACGGAGAAGGCTGGGAACAGGGTCGTGGGCGGATCCGGCAAGGGCGGGGCCGACAAAGGCCGGATCTGGTTGGAGGAGCCGACTCCGGGGCGCGGAGGCGAGAATCCATGGCGGCGGCGGTTTCTTGGCGGCGGAGCGCCCGTGGTCGACGGCCGGCGCGAGGAACGGCGGCATTCCGGTGGCCTCGGGCGACGGGGACAGACGGGAGGTGCACGGCGACGAGCTCAGGGACGAGCCGCCGGCTGCGGCGGCGGGATCCGGGCCGAGCGGGCCGCGGATGGGCCGAGCGGGCCCGTGCGATGGGAGGCACGGCTGGAGCGACGGGGAGCCAGGTGGCGGCATGCGGTAGGCCGATCCGGCGGCTGGGTGGCGGCGCAGCCACTGGGACGCTACCAAGTGGCGCTGGTGAGGTGGCTGGCACCAGATTTGGAGGGGGAGGCGGCGGCGCAGCCCCCGAGGTGGGAGGAGGCGGCGAAAACGAGTTGGAGAGGGGTTAGGGGTGGTTTAGCCTAGGTTAGGTCAAAATGGCATGGGGGAGATATAAATATAGGTAGAGGGAGCTAGAAGTGTCCAAATTGAGCACGGTTTTCGGCCATGCGACCGTGATCGAACGACCGAGATGATGGAGGGGGTTTAGGTGGGTTTTGGGCCACTTTGTAAATGTGTTGGGCTGCAACACGAACGAGGCCTTTACGGTTCCTTGGTTAACCGTTGGAATATTAAACGAAGTCCAAATGGCACGAAACTTGACAGGCGGTCTACCGGTAGTATACCAAGGCCGCTTGGCAAGTCTCGGTCCAATCCGAGGACGTTTAACACCCGCACACGAAAAGAGGCAAAAGGGGACGCTGGAGGACATAGGAGCGCCGGATTGCAAAACGGACAACGGGGAAAATGCTCAGATGCATGAGACGAACATGTATGCAAATGAGATGCACATCATGACATGATATGAAATGCATGACACGCAAGCAAAAGACAAGGCAACAACAATGAATAACAGGAAGACACCTGGCGCAACGGTCTCGGGGCATTGCATCCACCTCCAGCACCTTCACCTTGTCGGTGTGGAGCAGAGCCTGGGCATCAAGTGCCTCCTTGTGCCTCTGCTCCAGCTCCTGGGTCCGCGACACGACAAGCTTTTCCACCTCCTCGTCCTTGCGGCGAAGTGTTGCCGCCAGCTTCTCCTCACGCGCGGCAAGGTCCTCCTCCTGGGAGTTCAGCGCGGCCTGATGCTGGGCTCGATCGGCCTCGGCTGCGGCGGCCAGGTTCTTCGCCGTCTCCTGGGCCTTCTCGATGTCGGCCCGCTCCATGGTGAGCTCCAACTCGCGCCTGGCCAGCTCGCCCTGGGCGTCCTTCAGCTCCTCACAGGCTTGGCGGTACCAAGTCTATGCCTCGGCGACGCGTCCCTTGAGGTCCGCCTCCGCCTTGTCCACCGTTTCCATCCTGGACTTGGCCTTGTCCAGGCGGGCGCGGTGGAGCGCCTGGAGCTTCCAAAAGCTGGCACCCATGGCCTGGAGAAGCCGCTCCTCCTGAGAATCGTCACCGCCGGTGCTTGGCTCGTCGGCGACCTCGAGCCCGGTGGCGGCGAGCACCTCCTCGTCGAACACCTCTCCCTCGATGGCACCCTGGAGCTTGACGCCCCTGGGAGGTGGACGAAAAGGTCGTCGCTCACCCTTAGGTACCTGCCAGAGCCAGAGGTAGAGGAGGAGGAAGGCTGGTCATCAGCCACCTCCTCCTCGGCAACGGGCACGCCGGCCTCCCCGGCAGGTCCCTTGGCGGCCTCCTCGGCAGTAGCCTTGTCGGGCTGCCCGGCAGGCCCCTTGGCGGCGTCCTCGGCAGCGCCCTTGGCGGCCTCCTCGGCGGCGATCTTCTCGGGCTCCGCCGCGGCGTCCTTGGCGACATCCTCGATGACGGTGTCCAGGTCCTCCCTATCCACCAGGAGAGGATCTGGATATCGGAAGGGGGGATGGCGAAGCCAAGACCAAGATTTGAGAAAAAGAAAAGGGATGGAAGGCGAATGGCTTACCCATGCCAGGCTGGGAAGAAGAGGCCCCCTCCGCGCCAACATCAGGTGCCGAGGTGTGGCCACCGGTGCCCAAGCTTGCCTCCTCCTCCTCTGTGTGCATGGGCTCGGTGCTTGGCGCCCTTGCCGGGGATGCCCCTCGGGGCCGCGTGGTTGATGGAGGTGGCGTGTTGGGGGTAGCCCTCAGTGGCTCCTCCTACTGTTGTCCTCCTCCTGTGATCACGGCAAGGTCAGCACCAAGGATCATGCCCTTGGCACACGTCGACGAGGGGCGAGTGGCGAACTTACGCTGGGGGCTGCTCCGGGGGCTGCTGTCCGGGCTACTCACCATCACCAGTGGCACCTTAGAGGTGCCCGTCGGGGGCTGGCCGCCCGCCAAAGACTTGGCCCTCTTCACACTCTAGGCCAGCGTCTCCGCATCCCTGCCGAGACGAAAACAAGTCAAGATAAGAAGCACAGTTAGAGGAGCCGGAGATGATGAAAGGAAATGACACTTACTCGTCCTCCACCTCCTCTTCTACTGCCCTCCTCTTCCTTCTCGGCCTGAGAGACCCGAGGTCAAAGAAGACCTCCATGTCGTCGCCTACGGGAGGAGGGGAAGCAGGCGGAGTTGGGGAACGCTTGGACGAAGAAGAGGCAGATGCATTCTTCTTCGCCACCGTGGCCTTCACCAACTTCTTCGCCGCCACGGCTCTCGTTTGGCGCGCGGACATCTCCTGGGCATGCCGGGGTTGTGCGGCCTTGCCAGGCCGAACCGGCTCGCCGAAGCTGGCCCATCGTAGGACTCGCCCTTTCCCCGCGGCTGGGGGCTCGACAGCTTCAGCTTCCTCCTCGGATGACTCATCGTCGCCATCCTCGACGAGAGGGGCCCCGAAGTGGGCGCTGCTGGCCTCCCTAGCAGACTCCGCCCACTGGGCGAGTTCCTTCTCCTCTGCGGCCGCCACGGCCTTGTCCTCCATGCAGCCGGCGCTGCCGGCCTCCTTGGCGAGCTCCGCCTCCGCCGCCCTGCCGGTGATGTAGTCCAATTCCGCCTGGGTGGTGTCCTGGACGAGCCGCAGCTCGTCGCGGACGTACTTCTCCTCCAGACTGTCGAAGAACTCCCGCACCTGCTCCTCCGGCAGCTCAACCCAATTGGGGATGGGGCCATGCGCGTTGCAGTCCGGCAACATGGCGATGATGTCGTTCCGACGCAAGTTATTGCTCAGCGGGACCACCCCCGCAGGCAACCCAAACAAGGGCCCCTTATGCGACCTTGCCGGCCTTCGTGGCCTTGCCGGACCTCTCGGCCTTTCCGTCGCGACCCACATCAAGCTGGAAGAGCCGCTGGCAGAAGTGAGCGTGCGCCAACACTGTGAAGTTGTGGTCGAGGCCGGGGCGAAGCCTCATGATATCGGCTGTATTCGTGAAGAGCCAGGCCAGCCTCCCCTTGTTATGCAGTGGAGCAATTCGGCGGCGGATGAAATCCGCCCCAATCATCTCAAGGGTGAGCCCGGCATCGGTCAGGCGAAGAATCCGGGTGATGGCGATCTTGAGCTTGTCGTCCTGGGCGTCAACGTCACCCCAGTCGGGCCTGCGAACCGGCGGCACCTGGTGAGGGAGTCCTAGATTAAGGGGTCTTCGGACAGCCGAACTATATACTTTAGCCGGACTATTGGACTATGAAGATACAAGATTGAAGGCTTCGTCCCGTGTTCGGGTGGGACTCTCCTTTGCGTGGAAGGCAAGCTTGGCGATTCAGATATGTAGATCTCCTTCTCTGTAAGCGACTCTGTGTAACCCTAGCCCCCTCCGTGTCTATATAAACCGGAGGGTTTAGTCCGTAGGACAAGAACAATCAGAATCATAGGCTAGCTTCTAGGGTTTAGCCTCTCCGATCTCGTGGTAGATCAACTCTTGTAATACTCATATCATCAAGATCAATCAAGCAGGAAGTAGGGTATTACCTCCATCGAGAGGGCCCGAACCTGGGTAAACATTGTGTCCCCCGCCTCCTGTTACTATCAGCCTTAGACGCATAGTTCGGGACCCCCTACCCGAGATTCGCCGGTTTTGACACCGACATTGGTGCTTTCATTGAGAGTTCCACTGTACCGTCATGATAAAGGCTTGATGGCTCCTTCGATCATCGACAACGATACGATCCAGGTTGAGGTTTTTCTCCCTGGACAGATCTTCGTATTCGGCGGCTTCGTACTGCGGGCCAACTCGCTTGGCCATCTAGAGCAGATCGATAGCTACACCCCTGGCCATCAGGTCAGATTGGGAAGCTTGAACTATACTGCCGACATCCGCGGATTCTTGATCTTTGACGAATTCGAGCCCATGTCAGGTGCGCTGCACAGTCACGATGAGCATGACTTAGCCCTGCCGTCGGACGATGTTTGGGAGATCACACATGCGGCTACTCCGGCCCTCAATCCGGAGCAGATCGTGCCGTTCAAGGACGGGTGGATGGACCCCGCCACAGAGGCCGCACACTCAGCGGCGATAGAGTCGAATACTGACTCACCTCCTATGAGACCTGTGTCATCGGACCCTTGGATTCGTCCCCGGCCACAGGCTCCGAATCTCTTGCGTCCGTGCCTATCGAATCTGATTGGGCACCGATCATGGAGTTTACCTCCGCCGATATCTTTCAGCACTCGCCCTTGGGCGACGTGCTAAATTCATTGAGGTCTCTCTCCTTGTCAGGAGACCATTGGCCAAACTATCTCAGGCTTGAGTGGAAAGAAGACGACGAAGAAATTCATTCCCCACCAACCACCTACTTAATAGCCACTGTCGACGACTAAACTGACATGCTTGATTTCGGCTCCAAAGACATCGACGGTATGGACGATAATGTAGGAGAAGAACTCGAACCACCACCCACAGGGCGCTGGATAGCCACCTCATCATATGATATATATGGTGGACACCCCAAAGAAAGCGATGGCAATAAGGCAACGGAGGATAATCCCCTCGAGAAGCAATCTAAGCACTGGCGTCATCGGCGCCGCTCTAAGCCCTGCCATAGCAAAAGCAGCGATACCGGCACAAGAGACAATAACGCTGCGGATAGTGCCAAAGACGAAGACAATCCCCTCCAGCCAAGCTTCGAGCGGGAGGATGGGTGTCGGTGTCAAAACCGGCGGATCTCGGGTAGTGGGTCCCGAACTGTGTGTTTCGGCCGGATGGTAACAGGAGGCAGGGAACACGATGTTTTACCCAGGTTCGGGCCCTCTTGATGGAGGTAAAACTCTACGTCCTGCTTGATTAATATTGATGATATGGGTAGTACAAGAGTAGATCTACCACGAGATCAAGGAGGCTAAACCCTAGAAGCTAGCCTATGGTATGATTGTTATCTATGGAGTTGATTGCCTACGGACTACAACCCTCCGGTTTATATAGACACCGGATAGGGTTAGGGTTACATAGAGTCGGTTACAATGGTAGGAGATCTTGAATATCCGCATCGCCAAGCTTGCCTTCCACGCCAAGGAAAGTCCCATCCGGACACAGGACGAAGTCTTCAATCTTGTATCTTCATAGTCCAGGAGTCCGGCTGAAGGTATAGTCCGGCTACCCGAACACCCCCTAATCCAGGACTCCCTCAATGGGCAAGCTAGCCCTAAGGAACAGGCGTCAGACAGGGAATCACAGGATGAGAACTACATGCCCTCTCCGAAGACGAGGTGAGCCTCGGCGACGAAGAATTCATCGTGCATGAGGATCCCGTCGAGCAGGAGCGCTTCAAGCGCCGTCTTATAGCCACAGAAAAAAGCATGAAGAAAAAGCAGCAGCAGCTTCAAGCTGATCAAGATCTTCTAGCGGATAGATGGACCGAGGTCCTGGCAGCCGAGGAATACAAACTCGAGCGCCCAACCAAAAGTTACCCAAAGTTCAGGCCCTTCGTGGAGGAAGTAACAGCCCTACGTCTCGGTGCCCGGAGGCGGTCGACTGGATTACTGGCATGTGAATAACAGGGGTGCGAACCCCTCATACTGAGGAGGGGGGTGGCTTATATAGAGTTCGCCGGCCCTCTCCTGCCCTTAGTAATGCAGGGTTTAAGGTACATTTAAGGTTGGGCGTTACTGGTAACGCCCCTAATAAAGTGCTATAATGACCATAAAGACTACTCAATAGCCGACCGTTTGCCTGCGGAGTGACTTTAGGTCTTCAGGCAGTCGAGTGGTTGGCTTCGTGGTCGAGTGATAGCTTCTTGGTCAAGTGTCTTGAATCCGTCGAGTGGGATACCTTCAAGTCGATTGAAAGGTGACTTCCTCTAGGGACGTCCTTGGGTAGGTCTCTTTGGACAGGTCCGTGCCCCTACCCTAGGTACGTAGCTTCATCATCAGCCCCCGAATGGATCGAGGTTTTGAGTGGGGAAAGAGTTGGGGAACTCCCCGACTGGCTCTTTGGGCTACGTGAGTGCCTCGTTTCGGGTCAATCGTCATGGATGACGTCGCCAACCTTTTTCAGTCGCCTTGATCCATTCCAGGCCTTTCGTCGAGTGAATTTCTTTACTTGTGACATACTGAGTGCCGGCACAGGCGGGGTCTTCTGTTTTGGCAAGTTGTTCTGCGGCCCGCGAATGTCGCGGGATTCGGATTTTGGGAAGCGCGCGGGACGGGAGCGGCCGCAGTAATCGGAAGCGATAAAGCGGAGGCTCCTTGATCCTCGCGACGCCTTTTTCGCCACGTACTACGCGCGCGTCTGCTGTGAGATTTGACTGGATAGCCTGGGCCTACCAGTCAGCCACTCGGAAGCGGCCCCTTATAAGTTGCCGGCTCGGGGTTTCCAGGCCGTGCGCTCCCTTCTGCTTTCTTCTTCTTCCTCTCTCCCTTCGCAAGTCCTTCCGCCACCTCCGTTCTCGCCCCAGCGCAGCAGGCCCGTGCGAGACTTTTGCCGGCGACGATGACGAAGGGCAAGACCTCCGCTCTGGAGCGCGCGAAGAAGGCGGCGGCGCAGGGGAAAGGGAAGAGATCTGCTCGGGGCGGATCCTCCTCAAGGTCCGCTCTGCCCAAGGGCTGGATCCAGGGGGGTTGGATGCCATCAGTGATTCGGCAGGAGGACCTCGACGACATGGTCGAGGGGGGAGTCATTCCCCACGAAGCTGCGCGTCTCCCAGGGAGGGAGATCGAACCTCAACCCCGCGATGGCGAGTGCGTGCTCTTAGCCACCCACATCGACCGCGGGTTTTCTCAGCCGCCTCATCCTTTCTTCCGGAGTTTCCTGAATTTCTTCGGAGCGCAGCTCCATCACTTCACTCCCAACTCCATCGTGTACCTCACTGCGTTCATCTCCATGTGTGAGGCTTTCTTGGGTTGCCGTCCCCATTGGGGACTTTTCAAGCACATTTTTACCTGTCGTTCCCAATCGGTCAAGAAGGCCAAGTCGAGTGACGAGAGGACGCAGGTGATCCAGTTGTGCGGGGGCTTGGCGATCCAGACGAGGGGAAAGAGCTGTTTTCCATCTATCACTTTCCCGGAGTCGGTCCGTGGTTGGCAGTCGACCTGGTTCTACTGCCAGGACCAGGCTACCCCAGGACAGTCGACTGGTCTTCCCCCTTTCTCACTCGACCGAGCTGAAAAACCCGCTTCTCTGAAAGTGACGCCGGAGGAAAGAGCCCAAGTCAAAGTGCTAGCCGGTCGAGTGGTTGAGCTTGTCCGTGAGGGCGTGACTGGTATGGACCTGCTGGAGGCCTTCCTCCGAAGGCGTATCCAACCGCTCCAGGCCTGTGACCACCCGATGTGGCTGTATTCGGCTCTCGACGACACCACTCGGGTCCACCCGGAGGAGGTCACCGACGAGATGCTGGAGGGGTGGCTGTCGAGCATCACGGGGAACAAAGACAACCCCCGAGGAGCCAGGAGGGTAATTCCACTCGACAACTCGTATGACGTGGACCAGGTATGTCTTTATGCTCCGACTGAGATCTTGTTTTCTTCGTTGGTCTTCTTTGAGTTGGTCGATTGACTTTTGTCTTGTCTGTTGTTTTCCAGGCGACTACTGAGATCTACTCGACGCCCAACGGGGCACAGGAGCCGACTGAGGAAGGGGTGGCGAGCGGGGGCGAGAGCGGAGACGACCAAGGCGAGTGGGAGTCCAACGGAGAAGCGGAGGGAGGCGACGACGTCGACTCCAACGAGGAGGAGGAGGAGGAGGAGGTTGAACCCCCTCGCCCGTAGAGGCGATCCAAGCTCACGCACAATCCGGCGCAGGAACGCGGCAAGGCGACTGCTTCTGTTGGGCAGTCGTCGAAACGCCCTCGACCCTCTTCTCCTACGCCGGCTGGGAAGGCTCCCAAGCACCCACGCGCGACGCTGCCCAAGCCGCCCAAGGCTCTGCCCAAGATGAAGATAGCTGTCCCTACTATTTCCAGGTAATAATAAAACTTGCTTTCCTTCGTCGACCGTGGACAGATCCTTGGTCGATTCATTGAGCCAACTGACTTTCGAGATTTGCAGCGCTGCTACTTCTAAGGTCTCCGCCAAGGACGGCGACCAAGAGATGGAGGATGCTGTCACCTCCAACCCTGGTACGACTGCTGACGTTCTGCTTTTGAGTCGACTGAACATTTATTGCAACTCTGGTCGATTGAATGTTTCCCTTGCAGCCCCTCCTCATGTTATCGACCTCCCGGATGACGACGACGACGACGGTCCGTTGAGGGTGAGGAGGCACAAGAGGGCGTCGGCTGACAAGACCCCCCAATCCGCTCCGGCGTCTGAGGCCGTAGCTCGGGATGGTGGTGACACCACTCGGGCTTCTGTGACCTTCGCCGTTCCTCTGGCGAGTGCGCGGCCTTCGACGTCGACTGCGGATCCGCCTTCACTTTTTGCTGCGTACCCTGTCCCTGAGGACCAAGTGGCTGCCGCAAGAGAGGCTATACGGCAGGCGGGTATCATGGTGGAGCAGGTGAAGATGGCTCGGGAGGCCAGCCAAGCAGCCTATGACGCGAGTTCGGCTCTTCAGAGCAACGTCCAGGTCAGTCGACTCAACACTTGGTCTGTTATGATATGCTGTTTGAAGAATCTCTTTTCCGAAGATCTTTTGTATCTGTATCTGTACACCCACTGGGTGTGTCTGCCAATCCTTGGACGAGTGGGGGCACGCTAAGTGCACCCACTGGGTGTAGTCCCCGAGACTACGGTGGACTGCTGGCAGTCGACTGTAGTCTTTACATTGTGTTGCTGTAGCTGTATTTCTCTCTTTCTCTTTTTTTGGTCAAACCAGTGGGAGCACGCTGAGTGCACCCACTGGGTGTAGTCCCCGAGACTACTGTTGAATGTTTTTGATTCGGCTGTGGTCTTAGAAACGTCATCATTGTCTCTTAGTTACTCGGAAGCAACTTATCTTGGACATCTGTCGACTGATTTTTCTTTTTACAGAAATCCTGCGAACTTGTAGCTCGCTATACTGAGTTGGAGAATCAGCAGATCCAGCTCAACCTCAACTTGACGCTTGCTTAGGGGAATTTGAAGAAGGCGCAAGAAGAAGCAAAAGGTATGGCCGGTGAGGTTCTCCATTCTTAACGGGTGGCTTTTCTTTCTTGCCCATTCCTGATGTTGGTTCCACTCGAGGCGCCACAGATAAACTGGAGGAAGCTCTGAAGAAGAAAGACCAAGACCTTGCAGAGGCACAGAAGGAGGCCTCGAACAAAACGAAGCTCGCAGAAGAGAAACTGGCTTCGGTCGGAACTCTTGAACAGGAGAACTCCAGGCTAAAAGCTGCTCTCAAGACAGCTAATCGCGATGCCAGTCGACTGAAGAAGGAAAAGATAGCTCTGCACGACAAGGCGGGTGAGCTGGCGGGGAAGGCAAAGGATCTGGAGGCTTATCTAGGTGGACTCACCAAGAAGCTGTTCGTCATGCTCAAAGGTAATTATTCCGCCCCGACTGTTTTGCAGCTTACCAAGCCTGTGTAGGGCCACTGTCTTACTCTTGAATCGTGTTTGCAGAATTCTGCCAGAACTTTGAGGAGGATACCAGTCGAGTGGAGCCAAGCTTGGACCCTGTTAACTCTCTTGTGAAGGGCGAGGCTGCAATGAACGTGCTCCGTCTGGAGTCTCGTACTGCCAGCGTCGTTGACTATCTGGCTCGGCTGAAAGTTGCGATGTCGCGGATCGACACATCACTCTGGCCTGGGACGACGCTTCAGAACGACCTCGAGTCTCTGATGGCTCGACTTAATGAAGTCCCAGGTCGAGTGGCGGAATGGAAGAAATCTTCTGCTAGATGTGGTGCTGATGTCGCTCTGTCTCTGGTCCGCGTCCATTGCAAGGAGGTGCGAGAAGAAAAGCTGGCGGCCATCCAAGTTGCCAATACCAGGAAGCATAGCTTTCAAGACTTCATGGAGACTTTCATCGCCGCTGCCACCCGTATTGCTGACGGGATCGACTTGGATGAGTTCGTCGCCCCTTCCAGTCCTCCTCCTGAGGAGTGAAAAACTTTTATGCTTCACTTTAAATTTGCCTCGGAATGCCGAGTGGATTTGTAACCGTTAAACTCCGCCGAGCCGAAGGCTTGAGTATTTGATCTGAGGTCTGGGACCTTTTAGGCTTTATCTGATCTTGATTTGTCGTTGAATATCTTCATGGTTTGATTCGTCGAGTGGATCTTGATCTTCACTCGGAATAACCTCGTATTTGCGGCGCAGCTCCGAAGGGGAAGGTAGCAGTCGACCCGCGGATTGGGTTGTGTCTTGTACTTAGGCGAGCACTGGGCCGCAGCTAAGCCTCCGAGTGAGAGGTTTGCTCTCCACTCGGTAGGAATTTTAAACACTTAGGTGAGCGCTGGGCTGCAACTAAGCCCCCGAGTGGGAGGTTTGCTCTCCACTCGGTAGGATTTTTAAACACTTAGGCGAGCGCTGGGCTGCAGCTAAGCCTCCGAGTGGGAGGTTTGCTCGCCACTCGGTAGGATTTCTAATCACTTAGGCGAGCACTGGGCTGCAGCTAAGCCTCCGAGTGGGAGGATTGCTCTCCACTCGGTAGGATTTTTTAAACACTTAGGCGAGCGCTGGGCTGCAGCTAAGCCCCCGATTGGGAGGTTTGCTCTCCACTTGGTAGGATTTTTCAACACTTAGGCGAGCGCTGGGCTGCAGCTAAGCCCCCGAGTGGGAGGTTTGCTCTCCACTCGGTAGGATTTTTCAACACTTAGGCGAGCGCTGGGCTGCAGCTAAGCCTCCGAGTGGGAGGTTTGCTCGCCACTCGGTAGGATTTCTAATCACTTAGGTGAGCACTGGGCTGCAGCTAAGCCTCCGAGTGGGAGGATTGCTCTCCACTCGGTAGGATTTTTCAAACTTAGGCGAGTGCCTGACTGCAGCTAAGTCTCTAAGTGAGAGAACTTAGGCGAGTGCTGGACTGCAGCTAAGCCCCTGAGTGGGAGGATCTCTCTCCACTCGGTAGGATTTTTTCAAACTTAGGCGAGTGCCTGACTACAGCTAAGTCTCTAAGTGAGAGAACTTAGGCGAGTACTGGACTGCAGCTAAGCCCCCGAGTGGGAGGATCGCTCTCCACTCGGTAGGATTTTTTCAAACTTAGGCGAGTGCCTGACTGCAGCTAGGTCTCTAAGTGAGAGAACTTAGGCGAGTGCTGGACTGCAGCTAAGCCCCCGAGTGGGAGTCTGGCTCTCCACTCGGTAGGATTTTTCGAACTTAGGCGAAACGGATTCGCAGCTAAGTCACCCACTGGGGGATTTCGTAAGCAAACAGAAGTGACAGCAATTATTGGAACACTCTTGTCTTTGATAAAAATAAACTGCGGAAATTTTTCTTATTACATCTCGTCCAAGGGAGAACTCAAGTGTAAAATGGGCGGAGTAGCTCCGCATTCCAAGCTCGTGGCTCGTCGATCTGGTGATCAACATTGTAGAGGTGATATGCTCCATTGTGGAGGACTCTGGTGATGATGGAGGGGCCTTCCCAAGTAGGAGCAAGTTTGTATGGTTTCTGTTGATCCACTCGGAGGACCAAATCTCCTTCCTGGAAGGCTCGACTCTTCACATTTCTGGCATGGAATCGACGCAAGTCTTGCTGATAAATGGTCGATCTAATCATGGCCATCTCCCTCTCTTCTTCTAGGAGGTCGACTGCGTCTTGCCGGGCCTGTTCTGCTTCATCTTCGGTGTAAAGTTCGACTCGGGGCACGTTGTGAAGAAGATCACTTGGCAAAACTGCTTCGGCTCCATAAACCAGAAAGAATGGAGTTCTTCCAGTCGATCGGTTAGGGGTGGTCCTCAATCCCCACAGAACTGACGGAAGCTCGTCGACCCAAGCACCTGCCGCGTGCTTGAGATCACGCATCAGTCGAGGCTTTAGTCCTTTGAGAATCAGACCATTTGCTCTTTTGGCTTGTCCATTCGACTGGGGATGGGCGACTGATGCGTAGTCGACTCGAGTGCCTTGAGAGGCGCAAAAAGCTCTAAACTTGTCTGAATCGAAGTTTGACCCATTGTCAGTGATGATGCTATGCGGGACTCCATATCTAAATGTTAGCCCTCTGACGAAACTGATAGCAGTGCAAGCATCGAGATTCTTGATAGGTTTGGCTTCAATCCATTTGGTGAACTTGTCGACTGCCACAAGCACATGCGTGAATCCGCTCCTGCCTGTTCTCAGTGGACCGACCATGTCCAGTCCCCAGACAGCAAAGGGCCAGACGAGTGGAATGATCTTCAGGGCTGATGCAGGCTTGTGTGACATGTTGTAGTAGAACTGGCACCCTCCACACTTGTCGACTATCTCTTTTGCCATCTCATTTGCTCTAGGCTAGTAAAATCCTGCTCGGTATGCTTTAGCCACAATGGTCCGGGAGGACGCATGGTGACCACAGGTCCCCGAGTGGATATCATCAAGGATTATCCGACCCTCTTCTGGTGTTAAGCACTTCTGGCCAATTCCAGTCGCGCTTTCTCTATACAACTGCCCCTTTATGACTGTGAAGGCCTTGGATCGGTGGATGATCTGTCGAGCCTCTTCCTCGTCCTCTGGGAGTTCTTTCCTTAGGATATACGCGATGTACGGTATCGTACAGCAGGAACTTCGACTTCAGTCGGATCTGTGGCACTTTTCGGCTGCGGGGCTTCTTCTGTAAAAGGATCTTCTTGGACCGACAGCGAGTGAATGTGCTCCAGGAACACGTTGCTGGGAATGGCTTCTCTCTTGGAGCCTATCTTTGCCAGATCATCAGCTGCTTGATTTTTCAGTCGGGGGATGTGATGAAGCTCTAACCCCTCGAATTTCTTTTCTAGCTTTCTCACAACATTGCAATAACCGGTCATAGCCAGACTTCTGACGTCCCACTCCTTCATCACCTGATTAACTACCAGATTTGAGTCACCATAGACCATGAGGCGACGTACGCCGAGTGAAATGGCCATGCGCAACCCGTACAAAAGTGCTTCATATTCTGCTTCATTATTGGAGGAATCGAAGTGAATCTGGAGAACATATCTGAGCTTATCTCCTCGGGGGAGACTAGAACTACCCCAGCACCGGAACCATTCAGCATCTTAGATCCATCGAAGAACATGGTCCAGTGCTCCGAGTGAACTTGAGTCGGAAGTTGCTGTTCAATCCACCTGGCGATGAAATCTGCGATTGCTTGGGACTTGATAGCCTTCTTTGCTTCAAACTTGATATCTAAGGGAAGGAGTTCAATCGCCCACTTGGCCACTCGAGCAGTTGCATCTCTGTTATGCAGAATCTCTGACAGTGGGGCGTCGCTGACGACTGTAATGGAGTGGTCAGAGAAGTAATGTGCAACCTTCTTCGTGGTCATGAAAATCCCATATACAAGCTTCTGATAGTGAGGGTATCTTTGTTTTGAAGGGGTCAAAACTTCAGACAGATAATAGACTGGGCGCTGAACTCTGAAGGCCTTTCCTTCTTCCCGCTCGACCGTAAGTACTGTACTGACAACTTGTCCTGTGGCTGCAATGTAAAGCAGCAGAGGCTCTTTGCTGATTGGGGCAGCAAGCACTGACTGGGTGGAGAGCAGAGCTTTGAGCTCTGCAAATGCTGCGTCAGCTTCTGGAGTCCACTTGAACTTGTCAGACTTCTTCATCAGTCGATAAAGAGGCAACGCCTTTTCACCGAGACGAGAAATGAATCGACTTAGAGCGGCCAAGCAGCCTATAAGCTTTTGGACATCGTGCACGCGTACAGGACGCTTCATCCAGAGTATGGTGCCAACTTTTTCAGGATTGGCATCGATCCCCCGTTCGGAAACGAGAAAACCGAGTAACTTTCCACCTGGAACTCCGAACGTGCACTTTGATGGATTGAGCTTGATATCATACCTACTGAGGTTGGCAAAGGTTTCAGCAAGGTCAGCCCGCAGGTCGGAACCTTTTCGTGACTTGACCACAATATCATCCATGTACGCCTCCACATTCCGACTGATTTGGGTGAGTAGATACTTCTGAATCATTCTCATGAACATGGCTCCGGCGTTCTTGAGGCCGAACGGCATGGTGACGTAACAGAAGCATCCGAATGGAGTGATGAAAGCTGTTTTGATCTCGTCGGGTCCATACAGACGGATTTGATGGTACCCGGAATAGGCATCTAGAAAAGACAATCTCTCGCACCCCGCAGTCGAGTCGACTATTTGGTCGATGCGAGGGAGAGGAAAATGATCTTTCGGGCAGGCCCGATTGATATGTTTGAAATCAATGCACATGCGAAGTGATTTGTCCTTCTTGGGGACCATGATGACATTGGCGAGCCACTCGGAGTGGTAAATCTCTCGGATGAACTCCGCTGCTAAGAGCCGAGCTACCTCCTCGCCAATGGCTTGCTTCTTCTGGACGGCGGACCGTCGAAGATGTTCCTTCACAGGCTTGGATTTTGGGTCGACTCGTAGACGGTGCTCGGCCAGCCCTCTGGGAACTCCAGGCATGTCAGAAGGCTTCCATGCGAAGACGTCCCAGTTCTCACGGAGGAGCTGGACGAGCGCTTCTTCCTATTTGGAGTCGAGCGTCATTGAGATGTGAGTCGGGGCAGCATCGGGGTCAGTCGGGTGAATGTGGGCTGGCTTTGTTTCACCGGATGACTGAAAAGCTGATTCTGAAGCAGGCTTCTTGGCTCGTAGCAATTCACTCGGATCGGCAGTCTTTAGGTACTCTTGCAGCTCGACCACTGCCATCTGAGCATCAGCGATCTTTGAGCCTTTCTGAAAACACTCTTCTGCTTTCTTTCGGTTGCCTGTAACAGTGATTACACCTTTAGGGCCAGGCATCTTCAGTTTGAGGTACACGTAACATGGTCGAGCCATGAAGTGTGCGTAAGCTGGCCTGCCCAAAATGGCATGATAAGCACTTTGGAAGTCCACAACCTCGAATGTTAACTTTTCCTTGCGGTAATTCTTTGAATCGCCGAAAACCACATCAAGAGCAATCTGGCCGAGTGATTCGGCTTTCTTGCCAGGAATGACTCCGTGGAAGCTCATGTTACTGGTACTTAGTTTGGACATCGGAATGCCCATTCCTTTCAAAGTTTCGGCGTACAGTATGTTCAGGCCACTGCCACCATCCATCAGGACTTTGGTCAGTCGAGTGCCTTCGACAATTGGATCGACCACCAAAGCCTGCCTCCCAGGGGTGGCAATGTGCGTAGGGTGGTCATACTGGTCGAACGTGATGGCAGTCTGAGACCACTTCAGATAACCGGGTGTTGCCGGAGCAACCATATTCACCTCACGGTTGATGACTTTCAGTCGACTTTTGTTTTCGACATCAGCAAAAATCATCAGGGTGGAATTGATTTGGGGGTATCCATCGTCACTATCTTCCTTGTCCTCAACTCTGTCCGACTCTTTTTCCTTATCTTTGGACTGTTTGCCCTGAAACCGCTGGATCAGGAGCCGACACTGTCGAGTGGTATGCTTTGGGTAAATAAAATTACCCTCTTCATATTTCTTGGTATGGATGTGACATGGCAGATCGAAAACATCGTTTCCATCCTGACCCTTGACTTTCTTGGGCTTCTAGGTGCCCTTGGGTTTTCCCTTGAAGTTTCCCTGGGCTACGGTTAGGGCCTCCCCAAGAGCGGCTGGCTCGGCCTTCCGCTTCTGTTTCCGACTGGAGTTTCCTCCAGTTTCTTGGGCAACTGCCTTGTGCTTGCCACTCCGGAGTCGGTCCTCGTCTTCACCATTAGCATACTTTGTGGCAATCTCCATCATCCGATTCAGGGACATCTCTCCAGTTCGACCGAACTTCAGATTCAGCTCTCTGTATTTAACGCCTTCCTTGAAGGCACAAACTGCTTGATGGTCTGGCACATTCTCAACCGAGTGATGCAGTGTGATCCACCTCTAGATGTATTCCCTCAGAGTTTCATTCGGCTTCTGCACGCAAGACCGCAACTCTGTAAGGCCTGCAGGTCGCTTGCATGTTCCTTCAAAGGTTGTGATAAACACTCGGGAGAGGTCTTCCCAAGTGTAAATGCTGCTGGGTGCCAACTGATTTAGCCACGCTCTGGCTGAGCCCTCTAACATGAGAGGCAAATGCTTCATGGCTACCTCATCATTGCCACCGCCAATCTGTACAGCCACTCGGTAATCTTCGAGCCAAGTGCCAGGCTTAGATTCACCGATGAACTTGCTGATTCCAGTTGCCAGCCTGAAATTGGGAGGAATCACTGCGGCTCTGATGGCTCGACTGAAACACTCTGGCCCTGAAACACGTATTCTGTTGCTGGCGGGCGCATCTCTGTTCTGGCCTTCCGATGAGCCCTGTTCCTGTCAACCAAGCCTTGAACGAGGACAGATCTCGCGTCAAAGCCTGGGTCCCTGGGGTCGACGGGAATCCTCTGCCCAACGCTATGGGGGCGTCTGTCATCTCGATGTCGAGGCGCATATGACCCACTCCTCAGGGGAGGGGTTGGCACTCGACGTCGATCATCACGATCGGATCGGTGATCATACTGCTCGTTCCTTCTGTACTGATCATGCCGGTCGCCACGTCCCTCACGCCTCGGGGGCGACCGCGGGCTGTGAGCCGACTGGACTGTATCTGTTGCAACGGATCGACTGTGGATCCTGTTCCGCGACTGAGAAACAGCGGAATTCTGGTTTCTCGCCGCCCGGAGCAACGCTCTGATCTGTAACAAGCCTCTGCCAGCCTCCGACTGGGAGGGCTGAATTGATTCTGCTATACGGGCCGCGGCGGCCAAATTCTGAACTGGGGTTCGGTATACCTGTGTCGGCGGGAAGAGCTGACGTCGACCAGACTCGGGAGCCCGCTGACGCACTTGCTCGTCGAGTGCTCGCTGGAGATTCTCCAGTCGAGTGCGCTCAGCCAAATTAGCCAAGTGCGCGTCCTCCAAGGCCCGGGCCTCGGGGGACTCTCCGACGATAGGAGTGCGGAGTGCGTCCGTGTTCCGGCGGCGAAGCTCCTCTCGCTGCAATGACGTGAGAGGTTCAGGGAGATACTCATCGTGGGGACGCGACGGGTCGCCCCCACCCGCGCCTCCACCAGCGCAAGGGAAACCGGGAGGACTGTGCGTTCCATCGACCGCCAGGATCTCAGCCGCTGGGTCGCTGCTGTCGCACTCGGATGCGGTCTCCGCGGAGCCAGTCGACAGGTCGAACAGGCCGCAGAGGGATTCGTCAGACTCGATTGCCGCGACTTGCGGGGCGGCCGACTGGCGAGCCATGACATGCCTCACCCACCTCTGAAGTCTCGACCGACCGGAGCGCTTGCGCCGGTGGGAGACAGAGCGGGGAGACGATACGGGGGCCGACCGATACTGGGTCGACGGCTGCCGTAGGAGGACGCCACGAACGCATGCGCGGAAATGCGTCGCACCGTGGACGGGGAGTGCATCGATGTCGAGTGGCGCCTCCTGAAGCCAGGCGGAGTCGTCGGCGATGAACGTGAGCGCGCCGAGGCGGATCTCACGGCCCTCCACCAAAACTCCGCACGAAACCATGATCAAAGGGATCGGAAAAATCGCAACTTCTCCAATCAAGCGCTAAGATTCCTGCCCCACGATGGGCGCCAACTGTCGTGGTTCTAACTCTGACAGTGATGTAGGGGGGTATGTATGGAGAGGCTAGATCTCAGCTATTGGGAAGTTGTAAACACACCAAGATGTACGAGTTCAGGCCCTTCGCGGAGGAAGTAACAGCCCTACGTCTCGGTGCCCGGAGGCGGTCGACTGGATTACTAGCGTGTGAATAACAGGGGTGCGAACCCCTCATACTGAGGGCGATGAACGTGAGCGCGCCGAGGCGGATCTCACGGCCCTCCACCAAAACTCCGCACGAAACCATGATCAAAGGGATCGGAAAAATCGCAACTTCTCCAATCAAGCGCTAAGATTCCTGCCCCACGGTGGGCGCCAACTGTCGTGGTTCTAACTCTGACAGTGATGTAGGGGGGTATGTATGGAGAGGCTAGATCTCAGCTATTGGGAAGTTGTAAACACACCAAGATGTACGAGTTCAGGCCCTTCGCGGAGGAGATGTTTTACCCAGGTTCGGGCCCTCTTGATGGAGGTAAAACCCTACGTCCTGCTTGATTAATATTGATGATATGGGTAGTACAAGAGTAGATCTACCACTAGATCAGAGAGGCTAAACCCTAAAGCTAGCATATGGTATGATTGTTGTTCGTCCTACGGACTAAAACTCTCCGGTTTATATAGACACCGGAGAGGGCTAGGGTTACACAGAGTCGGTTACAATGGTAGGAGATCTACATATCCGTATCGCCAAGCTTGCCTTCCACGCCAAAGAAAGTCCCTTCCGGACACGGGACAAAGTCTTCAATCTTGTATCTTCATAGTCCAGGAGTCCGCCCGAAGGTATAGTCCGGCCATCCGGACACCCCCTAATCCAGGACTCCCTCAGTAGCCCCTGAACCAGGCTTCAATGACGACGAGTCCGGCGTGCAGATTGTTTTCGGCATTGCAAGGCGGGTTCCTCCTCCAAGTACTTCATAGAAGATTTTTAACACAAAGGTAGTGTCCGGCTCTGCAAAATAAGTTTCCACATATTTCCATAGAGAGAATAATATTTACACAAATCTAATCTGCTGACGTATTCCGTAGCGTGACATCACACCACGGCCAAGCCTTTATTCGAATCGTTTTACTGTCCCACCTCAGCGCGTTTAGCGAGGCGGTTTCCTTGGCACGTCTTGTTAAAGCAGAGATCGTGTCCCCTTATTCTGGGATTCTCATCAATACGGGTGTGGGTAACCCAACCGCGCCATTGACTATGGCGCTTGGGAGATAAGCGAGTTTTACCAGGCTGGTGGGGGCGCATAGTCGCGTCTGCCCATATAAGGGGATAAGGATCCACCTTTTTATCCACGCCTTCTTCCTCCTTTGCCTATCCATTTCCGCGCACTCGAGCTCTAGCACCCAAGTCCACTCACCCCACCTCAACCTTCTCCAGCCATGTCCGGAGCGGGAGGCAAGTGGATGGTCTCCTCCATCACAGAGGGACATATCAAAAAACCGAGGAAGGCCGGATACTTGTCTAACGACATTGCGCACCGGCTTCCTGAAGAGGGGCAGCTCATCCCCACCCCTAGGCCCCATGAGAGGGTGGTGTTCCTCCCCCATTTCCTCCGTGGACTGGGCTTCCCTCTCCACCCATTTGTCCGGGGGCTCATGTTCTACTATGGCCTGGATTTCCACGATCTGCCCCCGAATTTTGTCCTCAACATCTCGGTGTTCATCGTCGTGTGCGAGGCTTTCTTCCGCATCCTCCCCCATTTCGGCCTATGGCTCAAGACTTTCAATGTCAAGCCGAAGGTGGTGCGCGGCACCCAAGCGGAGTGCGGAGGCACCATGGTGGGCAAGATGCCCAACGTCCTATGGTTCGAGGGCTCCTTCGTGGAGTCCCTAAAGGGGTGGAAGTCGAGGTGGTTTTACATCACCGAGCCGCGCGACCCTGAATGGGTCGCAGCCCCCGAGTTCCGATCCGGACCCCCTACGCGGCTCGCCTCCTGAAAAGAGACGGGCCTGTCGTGGGGTAAAAAGGAGAGCTGACCAGACTCCAAACATGCGTCCAAACCCTGGTGGACAGGAATCTCAAACTTGTCAACATAGTCCAGGTTATGCTCATCCGTCGGATCCTCCCGTGTCAACAACGGGCTTTCAACCTGTGGGAGTTCGACCCGGCGTGGCACCGAACTCTGAGCAGGCTCTTCGACACGACGTACGAAGATGCCTGGAAGGTGCTTTTCAAGGGTGCCGAGGCCCCTGCATCCGCTACCGAGGATCGCGGATTCAGCACGCAGCGTCATGCTCGTGCGGTAAGCTGTTTTCACCTTTTACATGGTATTAGTTTTTCATAGTTTGACTCCATGCGGGATCTAAGTTCCCTTGCCTTTGACAGGATTGGCAGGAGACGTCTGGACAGATCAACTGTCCGGCTCCTTTGCCCGAAGGCCCAGCGGACGCTCGCTTGGCGAAGCTGCTGGTTCCGGCACCTTACGTGGTGCTGGAGAAGAAGGCCAAGAAGAAGGCCACGGGGACTCAAAAGAGTTCCCGGCGCCAGGAGGTGTCGGATTCACCATCCGAGACTCCAAGGCGCACTCCTCCCATGAAGACGGGGAGGAGGAAGAAGAGACCTCTCCCCCCCCCAGCGGGGGGAGGGAAGAAAAGGAACGTCGCCCCAACCGGGGAGGCCGAAGGGTCCAAGAGGGGGAAGGCCCCTCCTCCGGACTACTCCACCAACGCCGACGATGGCGAAGAGGAGTGGCCGCACAGGGCCAAGCCCCTGGCGAAATCATAAGTATCCGGATACCAGAGTGATTCATAGTATTCCCATATTGCACAGCTTTTCCTTACGTCGAACATGATTGTGCAGTCCGCCCAAGGCCGGGCTCGACGAGTCGTCGAGCGGCTCCCTGGACTCGTCGGATGTGAATTCGCTTTCGACGGCTTCCTCCCCCCATCCTACGGACGGCGCCAAGGTGGCGTCCCAACAGGTTCCAAGCCAGGAGGAGGTGGTCCTGGAGGCGCCGCAAGGCAACCTCCCGGACTTCAGGCGTAAAGGGGATAGAACCCCCAAGGGCTCCAAGTCCGGCCTTGAGTCGGACACCGCGCCGAAACCTTCAACGGTTCCGCACTTCGGTAGGCAGCCTCCTTCCAAGAGGAGCAAGCCTACCGAGCCGGTGACCTCCGTCCAACCGGAGGCACCGGACAATTTCCTGAAGACGCTTAACGGCGCCTCCATCGACGAGGAGCACCACACTGTTATGAGTGTGGTGATCCAGAAGGTTCGGTCCGCCAAGAGCTGACTGACTGAAGCCTGTGCCAGCCTTCTAACAGGCTTTGAGGTAAGTAAAGAATATGTAAAAATATTACCGCATAGACAGTAGCCCCTGATGCTCTGTTCGGCGTTCGGAAAGAAAAGCCGAATAGAGGATCTAATAATCGCAGGAGTGTAACATAATCAAGTCAATATGCGTATGCATGCTTCGCTGCTGGCCTCCGCTGCACTGACTGTGGAGGTGGATACGCTGAAGCAGAACCTCGAGCGGTCCGAGCAAGAGCTCGTCCTAGCCAAGCAGCAGCTCGAGGAGAAGGAAGGTAAGAAATACCTTATTGAAATATGTGAAAGGTGCAATTGCAAAAAGTGACAGGATTAACGCGGCTATTTTAGGGGCCACAACTGAGGTGGCGACCCTTAAGCAAGCGCTGTCCGAGGCCGAAAAGAGGGCGGCCACGGAGCGCACCGAGCGGGAGAAGCATGGGACGCAGGTTGGCGAGGTGCGGCAAGAGCTCCAGGCTCTCATGAGAAAATATGAGAGTTTGGAGCTTGACTCGAAGACGCGAGAGTCTGAGCTCGCGGCGGTCATTGAAGATGCCAAGTGTGCCAAGGCCGAAGCCCAGAAGGCCCTCCAGGAGGTTGAGGCAATAAAAAAGATAGCGGCGGGTAAGGCATTCTTTATGCAAAGCAAGCACGTAAAAGTGAATTACTTGTCACTTACCCGAATCCAGAGCTCTCCAGGAGCATTCGCAGACTTGCCCCGTAGCGTGTCGGATGCCGCTGCCTTCTACCGTGCCGAGGAGGGAAGCACGACGGAGAAGGTGTTCTGGTCTCAGTATGCTGAGGCCGAACACCCGGTGCCCTTAAGCGACCAGCTGAAATAGCTGGTCGAGCTCCATAAGGTGGCCGAGCAGGCCATGAAGGGCCTCATAGTCCGGCTGTGGCCTGGAGAGGCCATGCCTGGGAGCTACTTCGGGCTGATGAGGCGGCTGGTGGAGGCCTGTCCAAGGCTCGAAGTCATCAAGCGCTCCGTATGCATCGAGGATGCCCGTAGGGCGCTTGCCCGTGCGAAGGTGCACTGGGGCAAGCTGGATGCTGAGAAGCTTGTGAAGGACGGGCCGCCGCCGGGCAAGAAGCATCGCAAGCCCGAGATGTATTATGAGGGCGTTCTGAAGGGTGCCCGCCTTGTGGCGGATGAATGTTCCATGAATGTAATTTTTCAGTGAACTCGCTCGTTTTGTCCTGTGCGCTAAAAACTTGTTCATGAGCGCTAAGCAATACTTTTTGAATTTAAAATATTACCTTCTGTGCGGCCGTTTATCAAATTTGAGAGATGGCGAGTCGTCGGCTTCTGCCCCCATGGCACGAGTGCTGGGGTGTTCGGGATAAACATGAGCGCTCTTTTTCCCATTCTTGGGTCCTTCGAGGGAGGCGCTCAACACAACGAACAAGGCAATCGGACTATAGTGCTTGAACATTCTCACTTATCCATAGAATTCTATAATTTTAAATTTCGGCGAAGCCCCTAGTGTTCGGAAGACCGAGTTCGGGGTGCTATCCACGCTTTGGCCGGACAAAGCTGACTCCTCGCTCTAAGCGGCATAAGTCTTTAGGGACTCGAAAACCTCTCGAACAACGACCAGCTCTCGCCTCATCATGACAGTCAGTTTTAGCTTTCTCTACTGAGGTGCTTAGCCCAGCTCAATTGGGGCACAATCGCAGTAGTTCTCCTAGTGCTACCTTAGCCGATATGACGGAACGCAAGGTACCAAAACATAGGAGCCGGGCAAAACCCAACTATTGAACCAAGACATGATTCGGAGCCGATGCATATAATGCTATAAGTTCGGGGTGTCGCACTTGTGAAAGTGTTCGGACTACTCACACCATGTTGTGGGGTACTTAAGCCCCTGGCGTATTGATCGTACCAAAGTGTACGGGTGCAACATGTCATTAATGAACATATATTCGTAAAAAAGAGGTGATGCAATAATAGACGGAAGCTATGCATTGTTTAAATAAGCTGCGATCAAAGCAAAACGATACAAATAGTGCGATAAGCAAAAGATGGGACTATCAAATATGTCCTTTCCAGAGGCGAGCTGCGAATGTTATGCGAAACAGGTATACTGTTCGTTATAGAGACCACCTTAGAGTTCCGTAGTACGGCGTAGCTTTCTGCTTCCCTGGTTGTATCATTTGTGCGGCAATTGTACTGCCGGACAAGCCTTCCGAAGAATGGAGTCCTGAAAATAAGAGAAAATTAAGAAATTGGCAGCCCCTAGTGCGGTTTAAGCCGCGTTTCGGGCGTGCCGTGATGGTGCCCCTCCCCCTGTGCCCATGGTATTTCTAGAGCGTAGTTATGTACACGCAACACTGGTTTCGTAAGTTTGTGAGGGCTGGGGTTGGGGCCGCATTGCTACGCTTGCTCGGAACATGCCAGGCGGTCTTGTTGTGGGTTACTCCGGGCGCGCTTGACGGTGTCCGGACGTTTAATGGCCGGACTGAAGAATTGCCTTGAGAGGCTGCTTTGTACTTCTGCTGCGATAGCCGCCGTATGCTCCTCCGTTCGAAGAGAGCGTTCGGTGTTTCCATTGACCGTGATGACGCCTCGAGGGCCTGGCATCTTGAGCTTGAGGTATGCGTAGTGCGGCACCGCATTGAACTTGGCAAATGCGGTTCGTCCGAGTAGTGCGTGATAGCCACTGCGGAACGGGACTATGTCGAAGATTAACTCCTCGCTTCGGAAATTATCCAGAGATCCGAAGACCACTTCAAGTGTAACTGAGCCTGTACAGTTGGCTTCTACACCTGGTATGACGCCTTTAAAGATCGTTCTAGTGGGTTTAATCCTCGAGGGATCGATGCCCATTTTCCGCACTGTATCCTGATAAAGCAGGTTCAGACTGCTGTCGCCGTCCATAAGGACTCTAGTGAGGTGAAATCCGTCAATAATTGGGTCTAGAACCAATGCGGCGAATCCACCATGACGGATGCTAGTGGGGTGGTCCCTTCGATCAAAAGTGATCGGGCGGGAAGACCATGGGTTGAACTTTGGGGCGACTGGCTCCATCGCGTATACGTCCCTTAGCACACGCTTCCGCTCCCTCTTGGGGACGTGGGTTGCGTATATCATGTTCACTGTCCGCACTTGTGGGGGAAAACCTTTCTGTCCGCTGTTGTTCGGCGGCCGGGGCTCCTTCTCGTCATCGCTATGCAGCCCCTTGTCTCTGCTTTCGGCATTTAACTTGCCTGCCTGCTCGAACACCCAACAATCACTGTTGGTGTGATTGGCTGGTTTTTCGGGGGTGCCATGTATCTGGCATGAGCGGTCGAATATTCGGTCCAAACTGGACAGCCCCGGAGTGTTCCTTTTGAATGGCTTTTTCCGCTGACTGGGTTTAGAGCCTTTGAATCCGGCATTAACTGCCGTATCCTCAGTATTGTCGCCGTTAATGTGGCGCTTTTGCTTGTTGCGACGTGACCTGCCACCGCTGTCCTTGGTATCCAAATTACCAGGGCTCTTGGTCATGTTATTGCTGCGAGCTAGCCAGCTGTCTTCTCCCGCACAAAAGCGGGTCATATGTGTCGTGAGGGCTGCCATAGATTTCGGCTTTTCCTGTCCTAGGTGCCATGCAAGCCACTCGTCGCGGATGTTATGCTTAAAGGCTGCTAGGGCCTCTGCGTCCGGACAGTCGACGATTTGATTTTTCTTGGTTAGGAACCGTGTCCAGAATTGTCTGGCCGATTCCTCTGGCTGCTGAATTATGTGGCTTAGGTCATCGACGTCTGGTGGTCGCACATAAGTGCCCTGGAAATTGTCGAGGAATGCGGCTTCCAGGTCCTCCCAACAACCAATTGATTCTGCTGGCAAGATGTTGAGCCAACGCCGAGCTGGTCCTTTAAGCTTGAGTGAGAGGTATTTGATGGCGTGTAGGTCATCACCGCGGGCCATCTGGATATGAAGGAGATAGTCCTCGATCCATAGCGCAAGATCTGTTGTGCCATCGTATGATTCGATGTTCACGGGTTTGAAACCCTTGGGGATTTGATGATCCATTACTTCATCTGTGAAGCATAGTGGGTGTGCGGCGCCTCTGTATTGGGCTACATCACGACGCAGCTCAAACGAGCTTTGTCTACTGTGTTCAGCCCGGCCGGATTTACTGTATCTGGCGCGACGAGTACCGTCTCGTGCCGTGGGGCGCCCACGTGATCCGTAGATCGATCTTGTTTGCCTTGCCTTATCCTCCAATATATCTCGCAGGTCTAGCGCATTTTCCCATGCCTTGGTATTTTTTGAGCGGCACAAGGGTGCGGCTTGAGTGGAGGGCCGAGAGGCCTCTCTGTCGCGGCCATGGGGTGGCCGGTCGGACGCATCATGTGCTGGTGATGTAGGTTTAGGTGCTTCCTCCTCTAATTGGGGTAGCAACCTATGCTTTTGGGTAGCTCTTGGAGGGGCGTTCGAGTTCATACTCTTCGGCCACAAGGACTTCAGTCCATCTGTCGGCTAGCAAATCTTGATCAGCTCTAAGTTGTTGCTGTTTTTTCTTGAGGCTGCTCGCCGTGGCCATAAGCCTGCGTTTGAAACGCTCTTGTTCGACGGGATCCTCCGGCACGACAAATTCATCGTCGTCGAGGCTTGCCGCGTCTTCGGAGGGAGGCATATAATTATCGTCCTCGACCTCTCTGTTTGCCGCTCTCTCATGAGGGCTGACTTCTCTATCCTCCTGTGCTTAAACTTGCTGGAGGTGGTTGTCTTCGGCACTGTCCGGGGTGTTATTATCCCCCGTGCCGGAATCACCGTTTTTGTTTTGGCGGGATTTAGAGCGGCGCCGCTGGCGCCGGCGCTTAGGCTGCTTCTTGGAGGGGTCATCCTCTGCTGTTCCATCGCCATTGCCTTCTTTTGGGGTGTCCACCATGTATATATCATACGACGAGGTGGCTTTCCAGTGCCCTATAGGCGCTGATTCTTGATCGTCTCCTGCATCGGCGTCCATACCGTCGATGTCTTCGGAGTCGAAGTCGAGCATGTCGGTTAAATGATCGACAGTGGCTACGAAGTGGGTGGTGGGTGGGCTTTGAATTTCTTCATCATCCGCATCCCAACCTTGCCGACCATAGTCCGGCCAAGGCTCTCCTGACAAAGAGAGAGACTTTAGTGAATTCAGAATATCGCCGAAGGGCGAGTGCCGAAAGATGTCCGCGGCGGTGAACTCCATGATCGGCGCCCAATCGGGTTCGATCAGTCGGGGCGCAGAGGGCTCAGAGTTCGGAGAGGAGTCCGGCTCCTTGAAGTCACGGGCTTCGCAGAGAATAGGGCTGGTGTTCGGCTCGATCGCCGTAGAGATTGCAGCCCCCGAGGCGGTGTCTAACCACCCATCCTCGGTTGGTGTAATCGGCTCCGAGCTAGGGGTCGGAGCGGACACGGGTGCGGCCTCCAGGGCACTGTTCGGCGGCAGAGCTAAATCATGCCCATCATGACAGTGCGGCGCGCTCGGCTGTGGCTCGAATCCGTCGTAGATCAAGTCTCCGCGGATGTCGGCCGTGTAGTTCAAACTTCCAAATCTGACCTGATGGCCAGGGGCGTAGCTTTCGATCTGCTCCAGATGACCAAACGAATTGGCCCGCAGTGCAAAGCCGCCGAATACGAAGACCTGTCCGAGGAGAAAAGTCTCACCCTGGATCGCATCGCTGTTGATGATCGGAGAAGCCATCGGGCCTAAAAGTGACGACACAGAGGAACTCTCAATGAAAGCACCAATGTCGGTGTCAGAACCGGCGGATCTCGGGTAGGGGGTCCCGAACTGTGCGTCTAGGTCGGATGGTAACAGGAGGCAGGGGACACGATATTTTACCCAGGTTCGGGCCCTCTTGATGGAGGTAAAACCCTACGTCCTACTTGATTAATATTGATGATATGGGTAGTATAAGAGTAGATCTACCACGAGATCAGAGAGGCTAAACCCTAAAAGCTAGCCTATGGTATGATTGTTGTTCGTCCTACGGACTAAAACTCTCCGGTTTATATAGACACCGGGGAGGGCTAGGGTTACAAAGAGTCGGTTACAATGTTACGAGATCTACATATCCGTATATACAAGCTTGCCTTCCACGCCAAAGAAAGTCCCTTCCGGACGCGGGACGAAGTCTTTAATCTTGTATCTTCATAGTTCAGGAGTCCGGCCGAAGATATAGTCCGGCCATCTGGACACCCCTAATCCAGGACTCCCTCAGTCTAGTGTGTTGGTCCTACGATGCCTTAGCACGACGACTTCCCAACTGTCTACTACAACAAGTTTTGCTCGGCTCTAACAAGGGAGGGGCGATGACGGTGGCGCGCCTGTTATGATTGAAGATGTATAGATCGAAAAAATTCCGGCAAAACTAAAATAAAATAAAATAATAAAATGGCTGTGTGCATCTTTCGATGCAAAGGCTGGGTTATCTTTATTTTCAAAAAAAAAAACACTCTTAAAACATTACATTGATCTCGGCCGGGGTTATCCTTAACATGTGGATCTCGAAGTTTATAAAGCTATGAATCTTGCACATAAGAAAGTTCTTAGTCGATGGAGAGTTAGCAAAACGGATAATACAACAGCTAATGACACCCATGGTCCATGGAGAGCCAAGACATTAGCAATTCTTTATCATTACCGGCAAGGAATGCAACCGATTAATTACGACAATCACAAAAATTGTCATCTTCATCTTGAACTAATCACTACAAATTTCTTCTAACTACAGTCAACTTGTCAAGCCGTACAGAGCCTCCGTTGCTCACGCGCGGCATCGTCACCGGCTCGTGTTTCGGGGCGAAGCTGGCCGCTACACCAGGCACCGGACCACGTCCGTCAATAAGATATGCGGGCCTCCGGCGCTTGCCGTGCACGCCGGTGGGCGGGCGGAGTCTTCCAGTTGCTGCTGCCACCGCTGCCACCGCCGGAGTCAAATCGCCAGGGCTACCTCATGTGAGAACAGAGCACGTATGCCGAATGGCCTATGCCCATTGATCCGTCAGCAGTCACCACACGAGCTCCTCCGCCGCCACCCTCGGCAGCAACGGCCGCGTGGCGACATCGCGGCTGCTGACGGCTGACACGCTGCGGCGCTCCTCGGAGGAGACGCGGCGTAGGACGTCCCGGAAGTGGTCCTCGTCGCAGGGGAGCGCGATGGGGCCGCACGCGCCGGACGGGAACCCATATTCCTCCTCCGCCAGCCGGAGCAGCTCCCGGAACACGGGGTGGTTCAGGTGCGCCGCCCGCACCACGAACCGCCGCGACGCCCCGCCCACGCACACCGCCACGTGCCCCGCCGGCACCGACACCGCGCCGTCATCCGCAGCAGCGCGCGCCGCGGCACGGGACCGCCAGCGCCGCAGGGTCTGCCGGAGCAAGACGATGTTGTGGATGTTGCTGCATTTCGCCATCGACGGCAGTTGAGAGCTGAGCTGCTGGTCTGAGGCTGATGTTGTTGGGTGGGCAGAGGAAGAGATGGCTTCCTGTAGGTGGCGGGCAGGAGGTTTTATCTACTATCTACTACCACTATAAAAGGAAAAAAAAGGCAGATCCAAACAATCATATTCATCCATCATCAAGATCCAATGGTCCAGTGGCCCGGCTGGCAGCACCGCTCCCGTTCGCCGCAGACTGCCGCCGCCGAGGAGCCCATCTGAAGGCGGTGTGGTCCGCGTGGACCCATGTCCTGGCGCTGGATCCGGCGACCACCGGCAGAGGCGTGCCTGGCCATGCCTCCCCCGGCACAGTGGCCCGGCTGGCAGCACTGCTCCCATCCGCCGCAAACTGCCGCCGCCGATGAGCCCATCTGATGGCGGTGTGGTCCGCGTGGACCCATGTCCTGGCGCTGGATCCGGCGACCACCGGCAGAGGCGCGCCTGGCCATGCCTCCCCCGGCACAGTGGCCCGGCTGGCAGCACCGCTCCCATCCGCCGCAGCCGCCGGCCGGCGAGGGCACAAGCGGTGCCGACCTTCACGTGCAAGGGGAGGCGGCAGGAGCAGTCGTGCAAGGACAGGACCAGCCGTCCGGTCAATCGAGCGATCCTTCTTCGTCTCGGCCGCCACGTGCCCCACCCTCGACGACGCCCGCTGTGGCGATCTCCGCCCGGGGTGACCAGCTCTGTGTCGTTTCATGGTGCGCTGGATGGAGGAGTCGCACCGCGGTTGCCGGGACAAGGTGGGCGTCGATGTGGTCTGCTGCGTGCTAGACTCACCAATCCAAGATTCGGCGTTGAGCAAGTTCCTGGACAATGTGACAAAGAGGTTCGGCGAGGACCAAGGGACAGCAAAGCAGCGTCTCAGCAGGCATCCCCGAGCGGCGAGCGCCGGTACGGTCTCGTGTTTCTTTTTTTTTAATGAAGGGATTTCTCCCCTGAAGAAGTTGCGTCCTCTCAACTAAAGAAGCTGCGTCAAAGATTGTTAAAGAAACCATTGTCTTTGATGTACTACATCTTCTTGTTATACTTGTAATATATTGTAAAAGAAACCATTATCTTCGTTCTCTGTATCAACCAAGAGTGTTAACAAATACTAGTGTTCTACTGAATAAATTAGTTGTTCTTGTGACATAGTAGGTTCATCAGTATTACTGAATTACCTGGTAATTGATTTTGATGACGAGAATAGTTATACATCGATGGATCGATACATGTGTGATTGCGTTCGCCTCTTCCTCTGCTCGCTGACAAAGGGTCCTCTTCGTGCCCTCCCTCGACAGCTCTTTCCAGCAGGCAGGTCGCACTCGCCACACACGACATCTCGCCAAGTCGCCATATTAGAGGAGAGGAAGAATTGGTATGCTGTCTCAGTATTTTTTTTTGCGAGGGTATGCTGTCTCGATAAGTGTAGGATGTTTTTTAGGGAGTAAGTGCAGCATGCTGGTGACGAGTTCGGCATTGATTTTGGCTTTTGTTGATTTTTTTTCTTTGTTGGGAGTAAATTTCTCACTGATTTTCTTATTGCAACTCATTTCCAGGACCCTGATCCTAAACCTGAACGTGAGCCTGAAGGATATATCCGAAGGTATATGTACAGGTGTACGAACTTATCTCTAAGTTATATTTGAGGAGAGGTATATCATTTTGTCCCGTCCATCATGCAAGCTTTTTCAATTTGTCGATTTTTTCTCTGAATAGTATAGATTGGCTGAAAGCATTGTTATTCGGCACTCCTGCAGTTGTACATTTGGCATGGGTTTTCTCCTGCTGCATGATGTGCTGATGATATTTTTTAAGATTAGACAATATTTGGGAGAAGGGGGGGTTTGCTTAATTGGAACCGGAGTAAGAACGAGAAGGAGCTTAAGTAGGGCCATGGCAGGGCGACCTGGAAGGGTGGAATTTTACCTGTGATATGTGATAGGAGATGGTCACCTAAAACAAGGCGCTAAAGACCTACCAAACTAAAACAATTTCTAGAAAGGTGTCACTATTTGCATCTGAAATATATTGAATGATGAGAAGTTATGCATAATATACTATGTATATATAGTTATATACAATGGTTACCATTACAACTGTGAACACCTATGGTTGTCATGTATACTATATTATTCAGCCAGCATGTGCATTTTGAGATCATTGCTTTCCTAGCGAGTCTTGTCAAATCTCGCTTGCTAATTTGAATATGCATACTGCTATGGTCGCAGCTATGGACTAGTTTCATGCGCAGTTTTCAAAATTGTATAGTTTATGTTTTCATGATTGTTTTCGCAGCTTAACTGCAACTCCAAAGACTGGTGGGAATGTACTAAAGTTTGGCCTCAAACACATCAATATTACAAAATGTATCAGGGGTTTAGTTCACAGCCCTACGAGTTTAGCTTCAGTAGTTGTATGGAATCTTTGTGAAGATGAGAGAGTGGTACTGGGAAAATTGAAATGGTGCTAATGGAATATGTTGACAGGCCTACAAGAATGGAATTTGTCAACAAGGCTACGAGGATTGGACTGAGCTGATAGTGGAACCATGTAAGAAGGTAACGAACTTTTGCAATATTTTTATGCTAAATAAACAATGCCGATATTGTGTTTCTATATTATTTGTTCCCAAGTTTTACACCATCCATAAATCGGAGGCTTATTGCCAGTTTAAATAATGAGAAGGGTCAAATACCTAATAAACCTAGGCAGGAATCTATCTAGCACTACTTCCAACATGACAAATTGATTAATAGATTGACTTCATTTTTTTTGTAACCTGAAGCAGCAAGGTTTGTCCCTACTTTAATTTTTTGTTGTGTCAAGAAACGAAAGAATTATCAATTGTGGGGAAAGACAAAAAAAGAAGAAAATGAAAGGAAAAAGAACTGAAGACAAACAAGGGAAGGACAATAACAATAGAATCTACATAGGGTGATTGAGTTGATGTTAGCTGTAAAATAACTCTACACTGTTATGACGTCATCACTTTACAAAGTGTGCGACTTGCCCTGCTATCTATCCTGCACATGTAAGCTGACGTATGCATTCTCCTAGGCTACCATGCTCCTATCCCTTAGCACCATGTTTTTAGGGGTGTTTTTCCATCAATTGGATGAATTGGAATCTGTAGTTGTTGCGTGACGTCCATTATGTAGTTGGAGCTGATTTGACTCTCCAAAATAGAGATTTTCCTGCTTATAAAATGTCTATTAAAATTTACAGATTACACACATCTCATTTGAGAAAGTCAAGCTCTACATCATCCAGCAGTCCGTCGTCATGCTATTCTGCTATCATGACTAACCATTTCTGCTTTCCGATTCTCTGACCCTACCATGGGTGCCAGTTTTTATCTGTCTCGATCTCATTTCTAGCAAGGCTTATTTGAGGAACAAAAACATCCGTCAAGCCGTCCAATATTTCCCGCGGCGACTACAACAAAGGTATGTATCCCCTTGAAAGCAGCAAGTAGCAGCCTTATGTTCCGTGTGTTCTTTTTATAGATGTGTAGTGGTAACCAAACAGAAGCATGAACAAAATCGCAACAACAGGCTGCTGCTCTCCTCCCTGACCTCCATCTATATGAAATAGTAGTATAGCACAACATCATAATTAGCAATGGCAGAGCAACCTTAATTACAAAAAGATTCTAATGCGTTTATTTTGGCATAACAGAACATTTAGTGTGTATATCTGAGTTCAACACCAGCTATCATGGTTACGCATCTTGGTTTGGTACTCATCAAGTAACATCATGCTGATCCCCCGTTTGAGCTATTGTTTCTGTCCCCTGTCTCACTGTCTGCTATTCTGCTATTTCTTCACAACAAGTTGATTCTAAGATTCCAATGGTATTTAGAAAGTAGCAAATTTATTTTTATGCGAGAATTTTATTCTTAAGTTTCTGGCAGTATTCACAATTAGTTTTCTCTGATTTTGTGTATTACGGGCAGTAAGCATCCTTGGGTGTTCTTTACGTGTTTATCTCTAGGGACCTCCTGATGGAGTCCTATAATACCACCAGGCCACAACAGCCAAGCAGTGCGTTTTACTGTAGCCTATATAGCTGTCATAGGTAGTTGTAACAGCATGCTTATCTGTTTCTGCATGCCAAGGCAGCATGCTGCTGTTAATTTGGTCAGTTTATTTGAATTGATCTGAGATAAGTCACTTGCTGAAAATAATTGGTGGTGGTGCTTGTCATGTCCCTTTCGATCATGCCCTTTGTGAATTCTCATTGTTTTAGTTTGTCATGGTGTTTGTGTTTGACATGGTGTTCGCTATGTTTGTTAGTCTTTTCTTCATAATTTGAGCCAATTGCTGAACATGTTGCTGCTTAAGCTGGCAGGATGATTGAAATGGCTTAGCTTTATCCAACGTTGTGATGGATAATCTTTAATTTGGAGTGCATGAACGAAGCAATGAATTTCTGAATTACAAACAGCGTACAGATTTTCGGAATCCAAACCAAAATCAAGCATATACTGTATGTTGTTGTATTGTTGATCCAGCAACATGCTCTGTTTCTGCATGCCATGGAAACTTTGCTGCTATTAATATGTCAAGTTCATTTGGATTGCTCTTAGATAATTAGGTCATGAATCATATAGCTTGTATATACTGCTTTAAAATACTGTCACGGTGTTTGTCATGGTCATGTTTTACTGCATCCACCCTACAATCAATCTAAAAACATTCTAACCCAGCATCTCGGTCTCCTGTGGACCAATTTTGTAAGCCAGATTGATGTCATGTGTAAACAAAGGCCTGCATTCATTCTCCATTTTTCATACTTGTGAAGACCAAATATAGAAAATTGAACTGTCTGTGATTTCAATCGGGTCTGAAGCTTTTGTCTACTATAATCCTGTTCCCTGCTGATTATAATTCTTTTCACGTAAATACATGAAGTTTGTGATTATAATTACTATTTTTTAAGGTTGGTGTTGACTGCTGACAACCAATAAGATCGCCCTGAAGCAGCCCTCTCTCTAGCACATCTGCTGCCATGCACCATTGTTTCATATAATAGATGACAAATTTGTGATAGGCACATTATTTTCATGAATGGATCTGGATCTTATGGAATTTCGGATGGGAAAGAGTTATTTATCTGTTTACTTTATCTGATACATTGAAAGTTTTTTTGTTTCTATTTATGGTAAAAAATTGGGTTCTTCACAATATAGTTAATAGTAAAGAGTTAGTTAAGCCGACATTCCAAATTACTTTACTAGATTAGTCGTATCTTTTGTAGAAGTTGAATATTTACTTTGTTTTTCATATTGCATGTTTAAGATTTCCAGTTCAATCTACTTCTGCTGATACCTAAAAGTTTATCCAACTATTTCATTTTTCCTTGATGCAGCACAATGACCATCACCGCAGAAGCATAGGTGGTAGACGGTGAGCTTTCTGGAGGAAGCGGAGTCGGAGATTTATATTCACCAAAAGATGGAGACGGAGATTTCTATTCACCAAAAAGATGGAGCCGCCATCGACAAGCACTGACGAGCAGCTCAGTCTCAGCTGACGCATCGACGGGCTGAGGCGGGCTTCCAATAGAGGTCAAAAATAGGGAATGGCTTTTTGAACTGATGGAGGGATCACTGGACATGGTGTTCATGTTTGTGTTGGCTTACATGCATAAATAAGGAGTATAGTAAGACTTTTCCAATAGTTCTCTTGGAGGTCATGTCTATACCATTCCAGGATTTTGATATCCGAATGTTATGACAATATATAGATAGGGGAGATAGCCCTCCGTGTCCTGGTGGCCACTGTATGCTGCAGCGAAGAGCACACTTCAATTAGTGATCAGGCAGATGTGCTTTGACATTGTGATTTGTAGTTGTCAAGGACGTCATTACCCAGGCCGTTCCTATGCTTCGGCGAGTGGTACTTCTCTCCCACCACACAGGTTACACTAATTTATTTTATTATAGTTGAGTGGTATGATCTAATTAATCTGTACACTTAGACACACAACCAAGGAATGAAAAACCTGCTCCAGAGATCTTCAAAATAGTACAATATTAGGTATTGTAGAGTACAATTTGTTTAAGCTAAGTTTTTCTTTTGCATGGAAGCTAATTTTATATTTGAGGTGTAATAGATACACATGCCTTGGATACACTCCGGTGCTGATGGTAATACTTTCAGTCACTCACAAACAATAAGCTTCAGCATACAAGGCAGAGTTCAATGCTATTGGACTCGGGTGCTGATATACAATTTCTTGTACATTTTACTTCAGCATACAAGGCAGAGTTCAATGCTACTAAGTCTGTTCTTAGTGTATTGACAAAGCCAATTATGGGGCCACTGTTGGAGGTTCTTGAATGTACCCTGCCACTATGGAATGTGTGTGCAGAAATAGTTGAATATCTCAGTTCAGCTGCAATGGTAGCGATGGAGACATCATACAGTGTGGTTATCATTTGGCCATTTTGGTTCATCTTCAGTACGATATGTAATATTGGTATGGTTACTGTAGTCTCCCAAATGATTTGTTTCTTTCTCCCTTTGCCTTTTTATTATTCTAGTGACTTACTAATATTTTTGTTTGCATTTTATTTACTGCAGCCAATTCAGTCTTGTACCCTGTAATTTGGTTCGTCGGAGAGATACTAGCCGCACCTTTCCGACTTATCACTGCACTAGCAAGTTTTGTAGCATACTTCTTTGATAATATTGTTGATGTTTTAGACAGACCTGGTCAACATTAAGTTCGTTATATCAAGTTGGTTCTGCATCCAGAACACGTGCACTTATATCTGAAACTACCATTTGGGGATCACTCTGGAAAGATCTTCTGTACCAGGTAACATAAATTTGTTTGCATGCCTACTAATTTTTTCAATTAGTATATTATGCAACTTACATTGACTCTTTGTTTTAGATTTTCCATGCAGCCCGGAGCATTTTGTACCGTTTTGTTGCCTTCTTTTCAATGTGCAATAGGCATCAGCTAAGGTAATTTTTCTTTTGGCTTGTATGCAGAGGTAGTATTTGCAAATCAGACAAACAATTAGTCAAAAATCTGAATGATGAGAACATCTCTGTTTTTTTGTTAAGAGTTCAAACTTCTTCAAACTGGCTTGTTTGGTGTGTCTGTACAAGGAAACTTTAAAATTGTGTAGTGTACCTCACATTATGCCTCCATGAGTGCTATGTGTTAATTGCGACTACATGCTGCAGCATTTACAATCACATAGAAGTTCTTATCTGACGCCTATCCTGCCTTAAATGGCACGCAACATACCTCCTCTTGTGGAGGAGTTTGGAAGTATACTAATCAAGATCATCCTGGAAGTACTTGCATTTTATACTTATGGTTGACGCTTGTGTTCATTCAATCGTGTTTCAGAAACGAAATACCCCTCTAGGGAAAGAAAAACCCTGAGAACTGATATTATTTATTTTATTCTGATACTCCTGGACATCTGAATACATAGTTCATTCCAAAACAGACCATCTATCGTGGGCTGGACACTGAGAGTGTAAAGAGCGATGGTGATGATTCTTGAGATTGTGTTAGGGTGTCGTCAAGTTTCACAAGCTCATCATACACCCCACCAGCCACCACCTTGCTCTGGACCTGACAATAGAAGAAGGATAACAAGATCTGATGCTGGAAGCCTGGAAGTGATATATCTAAAGAACCATACTCAGAATTTGTGACCTCACCAAGATATGCATCTTCATCATGTTGCAGTGATAATGACAGTAGCAAGCCACTGGTGGAGCCTAGCACATATAAGGATGATGGGTTTCGTAGTAATTTCAAAAAAATTCCTACGCACACGCAAGATCATGTGATGCATAGCAACGAGAGGGGAGAGTGTTGTCTACGTACCCACGCAGACCGACTGCGGAAGCGTTGACGCAACGTAGAGGAATTAGTCGTTCGTCTTCACGATCCAACCGATCAAGTACCGAAACTACGGAACCTCCGAGTTCGAGCACACGTTCAGCTCGATGACGATCCCCGGACTCCGATCCAGCAAAGTGTCGGGGAAGAGTTCCGTCAGCGCGATGGCGTGGTGACGATCTTGATGCACTACAGCAGCAGGGCTTCGCCTAAACTCCGCTACAGTATTATCGAGGAATATGGTGGCTGGGGTACCGCACACGGCTAAGAAATAGATCACGTGGATCAACTTGTTGTGTCTTTGGTGCTAGCCCTGCCCCTCTATTTATATGTTGAGCCCCGGGGTCGAAACTTGGAGCAAAAGCCTCCTCAAAGTCGGTTTTGTCCGAAAGGCAAGAGTCCCACTCGGACTCCAGGACCAAACGCCACAATCCTTGGCGTCTGGCCCAGACGCCATGGGCCTCGGCGTCTGGCCCAGGGCCAGACGCCAGGGTCTCCGGCGTTTGGCCCCCTGGCCTCCGCAAAACTCCTTTTGCACCGACCTAAAGCCTCATGGGCTTGACCCCTTGGCCTAACCATATCATCCAATACATGAATCTTTACGTCTCGACCATTTCGAGACTCCTTGTCATGTCCCCGATCTCATCCGGGACTCCGAACTCCTTCGGTACATCAAAACATGTAAACTCATAATATAACTGTCATCGTAACCTTAAGCGTGCAGACCCTACGGGTTCGAGAACAATGTAGACATGACCGAGACACATCTCCGGTCAATAACCAATAGCGGGACCTGGATGCCCATATTGGCTCCTACATATTCTACGAAGATCTTTATCGGTCAGACCGCATAACAACATACGTTGTTCCCTTTGTCATCGGTATGTTACTTGCCCGAGATTCGATCGTCGGTATCCAATACCTAGTTCAATCTCGTTACCGGCAAGTCTTTTTACTCGTTCTGTAATACATCATCTCGCAACTAACTCATTAGTTGCAATGCTTGCAATGCTTGCAAGGCTTATGTGATGTGCATTACCGAGAGGGCCCAGAGATACCTCTCCGACAATCGGAGTGACAAAACCTAATCTCGAAATACGCCAACCCAACATGTACCTTTGGAGACACCTGTAGTACTCCTTTATAATCACCCAGTTACGTTGTGACGTTTGGTAGTACCCAAAGTGTTCCTCCGGTAAACGGGAGTTGCATAATCTCATAGTTATAGGAACATATATAAGTCATGAAGAAAGCAATAGCAACATACTAAACGATTGGGTGCTAAGCTAATGGAATGGGTCATGTCAATCAGATCATTCTCTCAATGATGTGATCCCGTTAATCAAATAACAACTCATTGTTCATGGTTAGGAAACATAACCATCTTTGATTAACGAGCTAGTCAAGTAGAGGCATACTAGTGACACTCTGTTTGTCTATGTATTCACACATGTATTATTTTTCCGGTTAATACAATTCTAGCATGAATAATAAACATTTATCATGATATAAGGAAATAAATAATAACTTTATTATTGCCTCTAGGGCATATTTCCTTCAGTCTCCCACTTGCACTAGAGTCAATAATCTAGTCACATCGCCATGTAATTTAACAGCAATAGTTTCACATCACCATGTGATTAACACCCATAGTTCACAATCGTATGTGATCAACACCCAAAGGGTTTACTAGAGTCAGTAATCTAGTTCACATCTATGTGATTAACACCCAAAGAGTGATCATGTTTTGCTTGTGAGAGAAATTTAGTCAACGGGCCTACCAAATTCAGATCCGTATGTATTTTGCAAAATTCTATGTCTACAATGCTCTGCACGGAGCTACTCTAGCTATTTTGCTCCCACTTTCAATATGTATCCAGATTGAGACTTAGAATCATCTGGATCAGTGTCAAAAACTTGCATCGACGTAACCCTTTACGACGAAACCTTTTTGTCACGTCCATAATCGAGAAACATATCCTTATTTTCTAAGGATAATTCTGACCGCTGTCCAGTGATCTACTCCTAGATCACTATTGTACTCCCTTGCCAAATCAGTGCAGGGTATACATAGATCTGGTATACAGCATGACATACTTTATAGAACCTATGGCCAAGGCATAGGGAATGACTTCATTCTCTTTCTATCTTCTGCCGTGGTCGGGCTTTGAGTCTTACTCAACTTCACACCTTGTAATACAGGCAAGAACTCTTTCTTTGACGCTCCATTTTGAACTACTTCAAAAATCTTGTTCAAGGTATGTACTCATTGAAAAAACTTATCAAACGTCTTGATCTATCTCTATAGATCTTGAAGCTCAATATGTAAGCAGCTTCACCGAAGTCTGAAAAATTCCTTTTCAAACACTCCTTTATGCTTTACAGAATAATTCTACATTATTTTCGATCACAATATGTCAATTCACATATACTTATCAGAAATGTTGTAGTGCTCCCACTCACTTTTCTTAAATACAGGCTTCACGCAAGTCTGTATAAAACTATATGCTTTGATCAACTTATCAAAGCGTATATTCCAACTCCGAGATGCTTGCACCAGTCCATAGATGGATCGCTGGAGCTTGCTTATTTAGTTAACACCTTTAGGATCGACAAAACCTTCTAGTTGCATCGTATACAACTCTTCTTTAGTAAATCCATTAAGGAATGCAGTTTTGTTTATCCATTTGCCACATTTCATAAAATGCGGCAATTGCTAACATGATTCGGACAGACTTAAGCATAGATACGAGTGAGAAAATCTCATCGTAGTCAACACCTTGAACTTGTCAAAAACCTTTTGCGACAATTCTAGCTTTGTAGATAGTAACACTACTATCAGCGTCCGTCTTCCTCTTGAAGATCCATTTATTTTCTATGGCTTGCCGATCATCGGGCAAATCCATCAAAGTCCATACTTTGTTCTCATACATGGATCATATCTCAGATTTCATGGCCTCAAACCATTTCGCGGAATCTGGGCTCATCATCGCTTCCTCATAGTTCGCAAGTTCGTCATGGTCTAGTAACATGACTTCCAGAACAGGATTACCGTATCACTCTGGTGCGGATCTCACTCTGGTTTACCTACGAGATTTGGTAGTAACTTGATCTGAAGTTACATGATCATCATCATTAGCTTCCCCACTAATTGGTATAGTAGTCACAGGAACAGATTTCTGTGATGAACTACTTTCCAATAAGGGAGCAGGTACAGTTACCTCATCAAGTTCTACTTTCCTCCCACTCACTTCTTTCGAGAGAAACTCCTTCTCTAGAAAAACTCCGAATTTAGCAACAAAAGTCTTGCCTTCGGATCTGTGATAGAAGGTGTATCCAATAGTTTCCTTTGGATATCCTATGAAGATTTACTCCTTCAGTTTGGGTTTGAGCTTATCATGTTGAAACCTTTTTTCACATAAGCATCGCAGTCCCAAACTTTAAGAAACGAAAGCTTAGGTTTCTTGCCAAACCATAGTTCATATGGTGTCATCTCAACGGATTTACATGGTGCCCTATTTAACGTGAATGCAGCTGTCTCTAATGCATAACCCCAAAACGATAGTGGTAGATCGGTAAGAGACATCATAGATTGCACTATATCCAATAAAGTACGGTCTGTGGTGTTCCATGTGGCATGAGTTTGTGAAACTATTTCACATTGTTTTTAACTGAAGGCCAAACTCGTAACTCAAATACTCTTCTCTACGATCAGATCGTAGAAACTTTATTTTCTTGTTACGATGATTTTTCACTTCACTCTGAAATTCTTTGAACTTTTCAAATGTTTCAGACTTATGTTTCATCAAGTAGATATACTCATATCTGCTCAAATCATCTGTGAAGATCAGAAAATAATGATACTTGTCGCGAGCCTCAATATTCATCGGACCACATACATCAGTATTTATGATATCCAACAAATCTTGTTGCTCGCTCCATTGTTCCGAAGAACAGAGTCTTAGTCATCTTGCCCATGAGGCATGGTTCGCAAGCATCAACTGATTCATAATCAAGTGATTCCAAAAGCCCATCAGCATGGAGTTTCTTCATGCGCTTTACACCAATATGACCTAAACGGCAGTGCTACAAATAAGTTGCACTATCATTATTAACTTTGTATCTTTTGGTTTGATTATGTGTATCACTACGATCGAGATCCAACGAACTATTTTCATTTGGTGTGTAACCATATAAGGTTTTATTCATATAAACAGAACAACAATTTATTCTCTTTAAATGAATAACCGTATTACAATAAACATGATCAAATCATATTCATGCTCAACGCAAACACCAAATAACACTTATTCAGGTTCAACACTAATCCCGAAAGTACAGGGAGTGTGTGATGATGATCATATCAATCTTGGAACCACTTCCAACACACATCGTCACTTCACCCTTAACTAGTCTCTATTTATTCTGCAACTCCCATTTCGAGTTACTAATCTTAGCAACTGAACTAATATCAAATACCGAGGGGTTGCTATAAACACTAGTAAAGTACACATCAATAACATGTATATCAAATATACTTATGTTCACTTTGCCATCCTTCTTATCTGCCAATCACTTGGGGTAGTTCCGCTTCCAGTGACCAGTCCCTTTGCAGTATAAACACTTAGTTTCAGGCTTAGGACCAGACTTGGGCTTCTTCGCTTGAGCAGCAACTTGCTTGCCGTTCTTCTTGAAGTTCTCCTTCTTCCCTTTGCCCTTTTCTTGAAACTAGTGATCTTGTCAACCATCAACACTTGATGCTCTTTCTTGATTTCTACCTTCATCGATTTCATCATCACGAAAAGCTCGGGATTCGTTTCCGTTATCCCTTGCATATCATAGTTCATCATGAAGTTCTACTAACTTGGTAATGGTGACTAGAGAATTCTGTCAATCACTATCTTATCTGGAAGATTAACTCCCACTTGATTCAAGCGATTGTAGTACCGAGACAATCTGAGCACATGCTCACTAGTTGAGCGATTCTCCTCCATCTTTTAGCTATAGAACTTGTTGGAGACTTCATATCTCTCAACTCGGGTATTTTCTTGAAATATTAACTTCAACTCCTGGAACATCTCATATGCTCCATGACGTTCAAAACGTCTTTGAAGTCCCGATTCTAAGCTGTTAAGCATGGTGCACTAAACTATCAAGTAGTCATCATATTGAGCTAGCCAAACGTTCATAACGTCTGCATCTGCTCCTGCAATAGGCCCGTCACCTAGCGGTGCATCAAGGACATAATTCTTCTGTGCAGCAATGAGGATTAACCTCAGATCACGGATCCAATCCGCATCTTTGCTACTAACATCTTTCAACACAATTTTCTCTAGGAACATATCAAAATAAACACAGGGAAGCAACCACGCGAGCTATTGATCTACAACATGATTTGCAAAATACTGCCAGGACTAAGTTCATGATAAATTTAAGTTCAATTTAATCATATTACTTAAGAACTCCCACTTAGATAGACATCCCTCTAATCCTTTAAGTGATCACGTGATCCAAATCAACTAAACGATAACCGATCATCACGTGAGATGGAGTAGTTTTCAATGGTGAACATCGTTATGTTGATCATATCTACTATATGATTCACGCTCGACCTTTCGGTCTCCGTGTTCCGAGGCCATATCTACATATGCTAGGCTCGTCAAGTTTAACCTGAGTATTCTGCGTGTGCAAAAACTGGCTTGCACCCATTGTAGATGGACGTAGAGCTTATCACACCCGATCATCACGTGGTGTTTGGGCACGACGAACTTTGGCAACGGTGCATACTCAGGGAGAACACTTCTTGATAATTTAGTGAGAGATCATCTTATAACGCTACCGTCAATCAAAGCAAGATAAGATGCATAAAAGATAAACATCACATGCAATCAATATAAGTGATATGATATGGCCATCATCATCTTGTGCTTGTGATCTCCATCTTCGAAGCACCGTCGTGATCACCATCGTCACCGGCGCGACACCTTGATCTCCATCGTAGCATCGTTGTCGTCTCGCCAATCTTATGCTTCCACGACTATCACTACCGCTTAGTAATAAAGTAAAGCATTACATCGCGATTGCATTGCATACAATAAAACGACAACCATAAGGCTCCTGCCAGTTGCCGATAACTCGGTTAAAAAACATGATCATCTCATACAATAAAATTCAGCATCATGTCTTGACCATATCACATCACAACATGCCCTGCAAAAACAAGTTAGACGTCCTCTACTTTGTTGTTGCAAGTTTTACGTGGCTGCTACGGGCTTAAGCAAGAACCAATCTCACCTACGCATCAAAACCACAACGATAGTTTGTCAAATAGACTCCGTTTTAACCTTCGCAAGGACCGGGCGTAGCCATACTTGGTTCAACTAAAGTTGGAGAGACAGTCGCCCGCAAGCCACCTATGTGCAAAGCACGTTGGGGAAACCGGTCTCGCGTAAGCGTACGCGTAATGTTGGTCCGGGTCATCTCGTCCAACAATGCCGCCGTACCAAAGTATGACATGCTGGTAGGCAGTATGACTTATATCGCCCACAACTCACTTGTGTTCTACTCGTGCATATAACATCAACATAAATAACCTGGCTCTGATACCACTGATGGGTTTCGTAGTAATTTCAAAAAAATTCCTACGCACACGCAAGATCATGTGATGCATAGCAACGAGAGGGGAGAGTGTTGTCTACGTACCCACGCAGACCGACTGCGGAAGCGTTGACGCAACGTAGAGGAAGTAGTCGTTCGTCTTCACGATCCAACCGATCAAGTACCGAAACTATGGCACCTCCGAGTTCGAACACACGTTCAGCTCGATGACGATCCCCGGACTCCGATCCAGCAAAGTGTCGGGGAAGAGTTCCGTCAGCACGATGGCGTGGTGACGATCTTGGTGCACTACAGCAGCAGGGCTTCGCCTAAACTCAGCTACAGTATTATCGAGGAATATGGTGGCTGGGGCACCGCACACGGCTAAGAAATAGATCACGTGGATCAACTTGTTGTGTCTTTGGTGCTAGCCCTGCCCCTCTATTTATATGTTGAGCCCCGGGGTCGAAACTTGGAGCAAAAGCCTCCTCAAAGTCGGTTTTGCCCGAAAGGCAAGAGTCCCACTCGGACTCCAGGACCAAACGCCACAATCCTTGGCATCTAGCCCAGACGCCATGGGCCTCGGCGTCTGGCCCAGGGCCAGACGCCAGGGTCTCCGGCGTTTGGCCCCCTGGCCTCCGCAAAACTCCTTTTGCACTGACCTAAAGCCTCATGGGCTTGACCCCTTGGCCTAACCATATCATCCAATACATGAATCTTTATGTCTCAACCATTTCGAGACTCCTCGTCATGTCCCCGATCTCATCCGGGACTCCGAACTCCTTCGGTACATCAAAACATGTAAACTCATAATATAACTGTCATCGTAACCTTAAGCGTGCGGACCCTACGGGTTCGAGAACAATGTAGACATGACCGAGACACGTCTCCGGTCAATAACCAATAGCGGGACCTGGATGCCCATATTGGCTCCTACATATTCTATGAAGATCTTTATCGGTCAGACCGCATAACAACATACGTTGTTCCCTTTGTCATCGGTATGTTACTTGCCCGAGATTCGATCGTCGGTATCCAATACCTAGTTCAATCTCGTTACCGGCAAGTCTCTTTACTCGTTCTGTAATACATCATCTCGCAACTAACTCATTAGTTGCAATGCTTGCAAGGCTTATGTGATGTGCATTACCGAGAGGGCCCAGAGATACCTCTCCGACCATCGGAGTGACAAAACCTAATCTCGAAATACGCCAACCCAACATGTACCTTTGGAGACACCTGTAGTACTCCTTTATAATCACCCAGTTACGTTGTGACGTTTGGTAGTACCCAAAGTGTTCCTCCGGTAAACGGGAGTTGCATAATCTCATAGTTATAGGAACATGTATAAGTCATGAAGAAAGCAATAGCAACATACTAAACGATCGGGTGCTAAGCTAATGGAATGGGTCATGTCAATCAGATCATTCTCTCAATGATGTGATCTCGTTAATCAAATAACAACTCATTGTTCATGGTTAGGAAACATAACCATCTTTGATTAACGAGCTAGTCAAGTAGAGCCTTACTAGTGACACTCTGTTTGTCTATGTACTCACACATGTATTATGTTTCCGGTTAATACAATTATAGCATGAATAATAAACATTTATCATGATATAAGGAAATAAATAATAACTTTATTATTGCCTCTAGGGCATATTTCCTTCAAGGACGCTTGGGCCGCCGCTGAGCCCGACGAGGTCTCCATCCGGATCTGCTGCCAATCTTGTGGCCGGCCACTTGGCTCGCCGCCCATCTCACCTTACAGCAAGCACCACTAGGAGTCTAGGACTCCCCATCCAGCTCGCTCTTTGCTAAATCTTGCCGCTCCCAATCCAGGTCGCCACATGCCTCTGGACCAGGTATTTAATACTACAGGATTAATGTCTTGCAACTGCACATAGAAATAGATATTGCTTGATCTGATATTTAAGGAACTCTCACTGATGCATACAAATATTCAATTCGTAGCTACCTGAAATAGAGGTTGAATCTTGTGCATGAGTTTGGCTTATTGGGTTTCTTTTTTTTGCTTTGTACAATGCTTCCAATGGAAGTGCTGAACATTTGTAGATGGACAGATTTTCACCTAATGTTTTGTTGTCGCATACATATTGAGGCAAGCTCACATCGACAAGCAGAAATCGGACGCCTCAAGTTCACGAAGTTAATGGCAAAAAAAGAGAGCTTACTAGACTTGATGAGTGCACAATGGAATTATCGATTTTTATGTGTGCCATTCAAAAGATGTTGCAGCTTTAAAACATATCTGTAAGCCTTGGAGCTTGAACATTGGCTTATCCCAAGAAGAATCCAGTTTGATTGTACAGTACACGTTGTTTCTCTGTGCAGAATTCCAAAGGTACTTCATATACGACTCTTCATGATGCAAAAAATAATAATATTTATGGCTGGACCACTAATTTTATAGTTTGGTTTAAAATCATTTAGTAGACTATAGCAACCTTGATTTTAGGTGTTGAAGTATCCTGACATTGGAAGCACATTGAAGTATTGAAGGCATTATGACAACATGTTGTACCAACTTGTTGATAAAAAATGATTGCCTTTCAAAGTTTCAATGAACTTCTCACTGGACATTTTGTCGCATTGGGTTGAATCTGTATGTTGCATCATTTGTGCACAATGAAAACTGTATGAACCTGCATTGGATGGTGTATTTGTAGGAACGTTATCCTTTCTTCAAGGACTATAAGTTTCCTGGGAAGTGTTCCTTTTTTTGAAAAACTCTATTTGTCCACTGTAATATTTTGTTTACATAAGGTTTATCTTTCCTTTTGTGGGCATAATGTCGAGACAATAATATTCAAAAAGTTGTTGTTTTAGGGAAACTGCTAACTCCATATGTCAGACCCATATAATTGTTCAGCATGCATAGTGTTCCTATGTCATTTCTATGATGTATTTGTTTCCTTTTATATCCAGTACTCTTCATTTTGGCCATGTACCTTCAAACTTAACCAAAAATGGTTTGTCTGACGACATGTTTCAGGAGATTGTTGATATCAAACAGTAGATATGAGGGTGACCATTTTTTTGCAAGTTTTGCCTGAGGAATCTTTTTGCAGTTGATAAGACATGGGTTGGACTTACTTCCGTCTGCAATATTTTGCTAAAGTGATTCAAGGTATGTTTGATTGCTTACTTAGGATGGTTACTGAACCTCTTTGGGAACCAAGAAAGACATTCTGTATGTACAAATAACATATGCATAAAGTTCGTTTTTGCATTGAAAATCTATATATGCAATTTTCTGCAACAATCAAAAATTCATTCATTCACTTTCTGAGATGTCACACAACACCATGCTCCAAATTGTTGTCTATTTGATCCTTGTGGTAGAATCGTAGACTCATGCATAATTGCATATATTGTGACTGGGCACCAGTACATTTGCAACATTCTAAAGGTAGTTTTTTGTGATTTTTTTACCAAAACTTTTCTTCTACAATTTATATGCATGCAGAGGATCTTCAATTGGTTTCATCATTTATCTAGGCTATATGCAAGATTGCATAATCATAGATGGTCTTACTTATGGGTAGGGGAGTTTCTAAAGGGTTAATAGGGCGTGCCAAACCCCTTTTTGTGGCCATGTTCATGTCTGAGCATGAAAAAGAAACACCAAGGCCCTATTTTGATTATCGTTTTTCTTTTAAATACACAGTTACGATGGCATTAATGTCCTAGTGATGACGGTGGTGTGTGTGATTGCATGAGGACTGCAGGTCTGCGATAATGATGATGGCAATGCCAATTCAGTTGCGGTTGCAGAGTATTGATCTAATACTCATCTAAGTATTTTTCTTAAATCTAATAAGCGAATAGATGATCATGAAGGGATGTTTAACTATAAACACGTGAACTCATTTCTTGGTATAGTGAAGTGTTCTTCCGACAGGTGACTATGTGGATCTTTTGAAGGAAAAGGATGAACCAAGAAGCCTGGTCGATCGTCTATTGACGGCAACCTGGTATACATGACCTCATTGACCTGCCTGAATCTTTTGATGATAGATCATTAATATGTCATAGAGGTAAAAAAAATCTGCACTCGGTACAACCGAGCATTTTATTATGAAAGTGATGGACAATCTCTTGCATTGTCTTGTGGCTGGCCATGTAAGTATTTCATCTATAAGCATAACACATAGGCTGGCATAATTCTTGAGAGGTTATTTTTAGTCTAAATGCATATGTATTTTTTACACTCCTAATACTTACAATTTATATTTTGAGTATTTCTAGTGGTCAAGATGTGCATTTTGCGTGCACTACTGTATAAAGAGCGCTAGCTTGCTCCTACGTTTTGTTCAATTTTGGTTAGAACATCTAGATGGTGATAAAAAAGAAGAGAGTACTTTTTTCCATGAATACGTACACAGGCTGCGCACTATTCCATTGATAGAGGGAATTAAGGGTTGTGTTCCTCGAGCTGAGCTGCGTACACGGCATGGCGCAGACAAGGACATGGTTAAGCAGAAAGCATGGGGATGCTCAGCCCCAAGAGTCATAGAATCAGATGACTGGCAAGATCATGTTCAATCCTTGACCACCCGCCTTAGCCCCTGACCTCATTCGTCCCTTGATGCCATACAAACACTCATCGGTGAGTATTCTAGGTTCCCAATTATGATATTAGAGATCTACACCATTTATTAATTATACTTACGAAGCACTTTTAGCACATACAATAAATTTCTCACTTTTCATCTTATATTTTATATTGATAATAGCTCCTGAATTAAACATTGTGGTTACCACTATCCCTTGGAGACATATAAGATTTTCATGTATGAAATGTTTTGTTTTTAGGAATGGGGACTCTAAAATGGACGGAGGAGGAGCTAAAGTTCAGGAGCCAAATACGGCAGGCATGTTATGTATAGAGTTTGCCAGGTATTGTTGTTCATTTCAACATCCTGTTTCCAATGTATTTTAAGTGCCATTTCTCTAGAGCTGATCTCCTACATGTTGGTAAATATGGCCTTAAAGTGCAGGTTAGTTCGAAACATACATGAGAATTTTGTATAGGAATTTATGCATCTCGATTAAATGTGTGATCATGCTGGTATTTTTTTAACAGAAGTGAACATTGCCTGGTATCTAATAGCGCCTTATATTTGCATATTAAGTATTCACATCATGATATGATCATTTAGGCCCTTCCCATACTTGGGATGCAACAATCACCATACTCTAATGGCAAAGAAAGAAAAGAATAAAAAGTAGAGGATGCTCAAATAGGCTAACCCTAAAACACTACATGATTTAGTAATAGAGAGTAATAAAAGCATGGGTCAAGAAAATCAAGATATAATATATTTTACTTTTATTATGCAATAAACTGTATGTTGATAGGACAAGTTTCATTCATGGTTACTCTGGCCAGAACTAAGATTAACTTAGAGAAAGTGTGGCTTGCCGCTTGCATGCCATCCATGTCATACAAAAAAAATTCTTAATTTTCCTTCATTATTTGTTAATGAATATTGCACTCCAGGAGTTGAGAGAAACTCATAAAGGGGGCAAAAATGTTCCTAAAAACTGACAGACTACTCAAGCTTGCGACTCTTCAAGCATTGATGGGCTTTGTATTAAATTTCTTTACTATATGACCTTTAGACAGTCAGGGATCATCAGACAGTATAGTCATTGTGTTTTATTAAATTTCTAGAATATGGATTCAGAATTCAATATGCATATGAGTTTCATGTGGTGCTTTGGTTGAGACGTGCATTGCACGTGCACGCTTACTAGTAAGTTTAAGTTCACCTTTGACATTAGCCATATAATCACCCAAGTGTTCAAGCATATCAGCATTGCGTTTTAATTCTCCACCAAAATAAGCATTGAAGTCATCTTGCTTAACCATAAATTTATCAAACTCATCTAAGCATGGGCTAGCAAACTTAGTAAATGGGATTTCAGCTTTATCATATCTATAGAGAGAATTTACCTTTACTACCTGTGTCGGGTTATCAAGACCATGTGTTTCTTCAATAGGTGATGGATTAAAACCATATATTTCTTCAACAGACAGTAAATTAAGACCATGTATTTCTTCAATAGGAGGTAAATTCTTAACATCTTAAGCTTTAATACCCTTTTCTTTCATGGATTTCTTTGCCCCTTGCATATCTTCAGGACTGAGAAATAGAACACCCCTTTTCTTCAGAGTTGGTTTAGGAATAGGCTCAGGAGTTGGCTCACGAAGTGTCCAATTATTTTCATTTGTCAACATATTATTCAATATAATTTCAGCTTCATCCGGTGTTCTTTCCCTGAAAGCAGAGCCAGCACAACTATCCAGGTAATCTCTGGAAGCATCGGTTAGTCCATTATAAAAGATATCAAGTATTTCATTTTTCTTAAGAGGGAGATCAGGCAAAGCATTAAGTAATTGGAGAAGCCTCCCCCAAGCTTGTGGGAACTCTCTTCTTCAATTTGCACAAAATTATATATATCCCTTAAGGCAGCTTGTTTCTTATGAGCAAGGAAATATTTAGTAGAGAAGTAATAAATCATATCCTGGGGACTACACACACAACCAGATTCAAGAGAATTAAACCATATCTTAGCATCACCCTTTAATGAGAACGGAAATATTTTAAGGATATAAAAGTAGTGAGTTCTCTCATCATTAGTGAACAGGGTGGCTATATCATTTAATTTAGTAAGATGTGCCACAACAGTTTCAGATTCATAGCCATAAAAAGGATCAGATTCAACCAAAGTAATTATATCAGGATCAACAGAGAATTCGCC